>NC_140170.1:126587463-126739169 GCF_963971535.1 Notolepis coatsorum | reverse complement strand
GTTTCTGTGCCTATCTCTCTCTCTCTCTCTCTCTCTCTCTCTCTCTCTCTCTCTCTCTCTCTCTCTCTCTCTCTCTCTCTCTCTCCTCTCTCTCTCTCTCTCTCTCTCTCTCTGTCCTTGTGTATACCTCTCTTTTCTGTCTGATATCTTCGTCACGATAAATCCACCCACTCGCTTCTATATGAATTTATTCCCCAGCATGTCTCTCTCTCTCTTACAAGAAAAGTATAGCGGATTTGATTGTAATTCAGTTTTATCATGGTGTCAATTGTGTAAATAATGTTCTATGGTACTGCCATAAAGATCATGCAGGCTATTGCCATAGTAACACTCTTGTACTTAATTAATACCATGGTAAGATCCAATTTAAACACAATACCGATGGCATTTCTATAATTTTTGGTCAATATCAGTACCATGAGTCCTATCCTCCCCCTCCACTCCTCCCAATGCCCCCAGTGTCTCACTCATTCACATCACTCACTCACTCACTCACTCACTCACTCACTCACTCACTCACTCACTCACTCACTCACTCACTCACTCACTCACTCACTCACTCACTCACTCACTCACTCACTCTTTATCTTGTCTCGCTTTTCATTTTCTCTTCTCTCTGCCCCCCTTCTTTCTCTACAGTTTCTATCTTTGAGACATGTCCCCTCTGTAACCAAACATGTCTTAATGTTACAGCCACAGCCAGGGCCTTTCTCTTGTTGGTTTCGCCTCTCATCTCTCTCTATATATATATATATATATATATATATATATATATATATATATATATAGTGATTTTGTGAGCTCTGTAGCCTGCGTCATCCTAATCCTGTTCTCTCATGTGCAGGACCTCACCCCTCCGGCCTGCACTCACCCACAGACCTCACCAGCCTGCACCTCCCTGGAACTCACCTACTCCCGTTGCCCGTCTGTCTCTTCCCCACTCCCTACTCTTCATCACCAGCCCCCTGCCCCTCGTCCTTCCCTGGTTTCATTAAACCTTCTAATCTAAACTACCTCATTCTCCTGTGCCTGTGTTCTGCTCGTGGGTTCCCTCGACACCCCTATACCAGTTAACTTTTGTTTTGACATCTCCAATGTGTTTCAGCCCTAATTTGTTTCATTCATTGTATTTACCTTTGGTTTATCTTGTGTTGTTCCTGCCATTTGTTTCCCTTGTGTCATTCTGTCTATATTATATTTACTTGCTACCAACATTTGCAACCTATTTATTTGCCCATGTAGTGGTTTCAAGAGGCTCCTGCAACAAATTGTTCCGCATTTTCAATCAGTATGGGATTCTCCAAGGTCATTGTGCTACTGCACTTGAAACAGATGGAAAATAGGCTTGAAAAATAGCAACTGTACAAGACTGACACAAACACACAGTGCATTAACAAACGTGTACCTTCAATTCAAGCAGCACAATAGAGAGATAAAGAAATAAAAACTAAAGCAAACAAACATGACCTGTGGCTGCTCGTATGAAACAACGGCTGCTCCAATCAGACCAAATCTAACCTCCCCATTACTGACTGACAGAGTCGATCTCCCCCTCCCAGCCCCCCCCCTGAGCCTATCTCTACATCACCCCTCTCTCTCTCTCTCTCTCTCTCTCTCTCTCTCTCTCTCTCTCTCTCTCTCTCTCTCTCTCTCTCTCTCTCTCTCTCTCTCTCTCTCTCTCTCTCTCTCTCTCTCTCTCTCTCTCTCTCTGTATTTTTCTTTGTGTATCTACCTGTTCCCTCCTTTCACTTATCTCCCTTTCTCTCTATCTCCAACCCCCTCTTTTTAAGTGTAAGTAATAATATGCTTGAATGTAACTGCACTTTAACTGTTCCACAAGAGGGCGCTATAGGCGTAAGGAGACACAGCTAGAGCAGCTGACGTCAGGTAGCAGGTATACGGGATTGTTCCCTCCCCCTCTGTCTATCTCTCTTTAGCTCTCACGGACAGCAGGTCTCGTGGTGGAAATGTACATATGAAATAAACCACTGCAGTTAAGGCTAAAGAAGACCTTGTCGTCATGACCAGTTATTGCTCCCCAGGTGACTCTGTCAACAGGTTATGGGCCCAGATCAGGGAAGAGCAAAATAACGATAGCTAGTTAGCTGAAAAGTTTAGGCTAGTTTAGCAGCGGGAGAACCGCGGGACGCTAAAGCTAAGCTACAATCAAAAGATGTTGACCAGAGGCAGAAGCATGTGGCCCACGTTTAACGGAAGGGCAGAAGAATACGATCTCTGGGAAGAGCGGATGTTGTGCTGTATGCACGGAGTGGGGCTGAAAAAGACAAATTTTAAATAACGGAGGCCACGCAAGCCCTAGATACTAAGCTGAACGCCGACACATACTGCGAGCTAGCACCACTCCTAGACAACACGAGCTTGGGCCTGATATTCCGGGACACAAAGGACAAAGGCAGAGAGAGTCTAAAAGTGTTAAGAGAACACTACATCGGCAGAGGTAGGCCCCGGATTGTATCCCTGTATATAACTTTGACCGCGCTGAAGAAAGCTAACACAGAGACTGTGACTGAATACATCATCAGGGCGGAACAGATCATCACGGCGCTCAAGAGTGCAGGAGAAGCACAGAGCGATGGACTAATGATGGCGATGGTTATGAGGGGACTACCAGAGATGTATAAACCATTCACACTGTTGGTGACACACAGTTCAGGGACATGTCGCTGGGGGAGTTCAAGGCCAAGCTGCGGAACTTCGAGGCCTCAGAAGACTCAGACCCGGTCGCTGAAGAGGCGGGAGAAAGGGTAATGAAGGCCCGGGCAGCGCCAAAGAAAAAGACCGGACCCCTGACGGAGATGGTGTGTTGGCGATGTGGAGAAAAGGGTCACCGAAAAGATAAGTGCATAAAAACTGTTTGGTGTAGTTTCTGTAAAACTTCGGGTCACGCAGACAGAGTGTGTAGAAAGAAGCGTGAACAGAGCGCTCGGTACGCGCACGTGCAAGATGGTGGCTGTGTGCAAGATGGCGGCAGCGGTGGATGTGAGGCGAGTCGAGACGACGCCCGGAGAGCAGCGGGAAGAGAGGACTTCACCTTCGGGCCGCAGACAGCATACGCCAGCCAGTCAACGCAGCAGCAGCAGGTCCAAAGGAAGGGACTGATCGTGGACACAGGTGCATCGTCCCACATTATCAACGACAGGAACCGATTCAAGAACTTTGACAGCACCTTCGAGCCGGAGAGACACAGCATGGAGCTGGCAGACGGGAAGCGCACTTTCGGGTTGGCGCAGGGGAGAGGAGACGCACACAGGTATGCCTCATAGACAGTGAGGGGCGCCGGTGTACAGTGATGTTGAAGAACGCCCTCTACATACCCTCGTTCCCACAAGAACTATTCTCTGTAAAATCTGCTACTGCAAACGGTGCCAAAGTGTTCTTCAATGAAAGCAACAATGTTCTTGTGGAGCCTGACGGTACGAGATTTAACATTGAGGTGTACAAAAGAATGTATTATCTACAAACAGAATGTAATGAAAATGATATGTGTAATGTCAGTCATGATATTCAGACATGGCATGAGATCATCGGTCATTGTAATTACGAGGATATACTGAAGCTGCAGGCGGTGACAGTAGGCATGCACATTAACGATGAAAAGCATAGACCTAACAAAGAATGTGATGTGTGTATAAAGGGAAAGTTCACTCAAACAAGGAACAGAGGTTGCACGGAAAAGGTAAAGACACCACTTGAGCTAGTTAACACAGATCTAGCTGGTCCAGTAAATAATGAGTCCATAGGTGGCTTTAAATATGTGCAGTCTTTTACAGATGTGTGTACAGGGGCAGTGTTTGTTTACTTTCTCAGAGCAAAGAGTGACACACTCCAGGCCACAGAAAAATTCCTTGCAGATGTAGCTCCATATGGCAGCATAAAATGCTTAAGGTCCGATAACGGAACAGAGTTCACAAATAGAGAGTTTCAGTCACTTCATACAGAACCCAGTAGACCCCTGTGTTTACACAAAGGAGTCAAAAGAGTCAGGAAAAGTGATAATTGTGATTTGGGTGGATGATTTAATCATCGCAGCAGACAACACTAGACACCTAGCACAGGTGAAAGGTATGCTCTCCACCAGATTCAAAATGAAAGACCTAGGTACAGTAGGTTAAAAAAAATTCTAGGCATGGACTTCGAACAGTCTGCCAGTTGTGTAAAAATATCCCAGAAGAGATATGTGGAAAAGATCCTGAATCGTTTTGACATGCAAGAATGTAGAACTAGGGAAACACCATGTGATCAAAAGCTAGACTACAATGAGGATGCTAAAAAATGTACAGATGTAAAAATACACAGAGAAGCTGTAGGCAGTCTCATTTATTTGACAACATGTACTCGCCCTGACCTATGTTTTGTAGTGAGTAAGTTATCACAGCATTTTGCTGATCCCACAGAAGTGTGAGGTTTTGTCCGCTCCCCACCCACTCGCTCCGTTCCTTTAAGGTATTTTGTTAATTAATTGCATTCCCCGCCTCACGCTTCTTTTCTGTAAGATGCCGTGTTGATTGGTGCTCTCCCCACCACACGCTTCTGGAGCAATGATCAATTTCATCCCGCAGCTGTCACAGCTTGTCATTTAGCGCCCCGTGGCTTTATATACCCTGATCTCCCTAATATCGATGTTGGATCGTTTTGAATATTCCCTGCATCTGCCTTTCTTTCCCGTCGCTGTCTGTTGCTCCCCAGGACTCTCGTGAAGTATCCCTGTTGGAGAACCTGATTCCCCGTACGAAGCTACGCCTCGTTTATCTGCCCGCTTTACGCGTTGCGCTCTGGTGAGTTTTTGGAAACAGTTCTTTTGGATCACTCGTTTGTGAAACACCGAAGAGATCCCGTTTTTGTTATACTGTTCTCACCTATTTTTTGTTGTTGGATTTACACCTTGGATTACCGTATTGTTTTTTCTCTGGACTCTGCTAACTGTGTGTATCACACCGAAGATCAAGTCACTTGGATATTTGTTTTGGATCAGTCACCTCTCTGTTTCTGTTGTGCGCTGAGCTAACTGGGATTTCTCTCTCCCCCTCCGTTTCCACCTGGAGTGTATGCTGGGGGGATCTGCTGAGCGGCTCAGACGTCACAAGCAAATTCCTCACCATCACCTTCTGGGAGAATCTGCAGAGCCGCAAACATTCTTCACATGCCAGATTCCCCGTTTGTTCTGTTCTCCACCTAATTCAATCTTGTGACTCTGAAAATAAACACGCCCTTGTTTTTGGCTAACTCTGAAACAACTCTCTCTGTGCCGTTGCGCTTGGGGTCGGTTACAAACCCTAACATTACGATCCAACCATGACGACCCCAGCCGACACAGAGAGAGTCAGAACAGCATTGGCAGTCCAGATAGAGTTAACCAAGGAACACAGCCAACAGCTAGACAGGGCTGCGGCTGCTGTACAGGAACTCCGAGAGCAGGTCCTGCCTATTCAGGGGTCCCTGGGCGCTCTGGCTAGCCAGCAGTCTAGTATTCTCCTCCACTTACACACGCTAAGTGAAACCGTTAACACCTTGCTTGTAACCCCACTTCCTTCAGGAGCCTTGGCCGGAGCATCACCCGCAGCCCTGGCAGGCCCCGCGCCTCCCGATCCCGCACCTCGGGAGCCCCGTCTCTCCGAACCACGGCTGTTCGACGGTAACTTCGAGGATTGTGCCACATTCATCATGCAATGTGAGTTGGTTTTTCTTCATCAACCCAGTCGTTTCACTTCAAGGGGAGTCCGAGTGGCCTACATGACTAACTTGCTCTCAGGCCGGGCAGCCCAGTGGGTCACTGCCTCCTGGGCAATGGAGGCAGACTTCTGTTTCTCCTACCCAGACTTCGTGGCTGAGCTCTGCAGGGTTTTCCACCATCCAGCCTGTGGTCTGGACCCTGGAGCCCGGTTGGGTACCTTCCGGCAGGGCAGCGGCGGGGTTACCGACTACGTGCTGGAGTTCAGACTGGCGGCTACGGAGAGCGGTTGGAACGACCAAGCACTTCGTCTTACCTTCATGAGGGGGCTCAATGACGCAGTCAGGGACCAGCTCGCGACCCGTGAGGAACCTGAGTCCCTCGAGAACCTGTTCAGCCTCGCCATTCGCATCGACGGACGCCTCCAGGAGAGAAGACGTGAGAGAACCCGACAGGGACCTCCAGAGGTACTCCGGACCCCCCGTACTCGTGACGGTACTGCTGGTCGCCCTGCTCCCAACACGACTGGTGGCTGTTTCCTCTCCCGTTCGGTACCCGAGGAGGAACCCATGCAGCTGGGACGTTCTCATCTTAGCCAAGCTGAACGGGAGGCGAGGTTCAGGTCCGGCCTTTGCCTCTACTGCGGTCGGGAGGGACACCGTATCGCCAACTGCCCCACCCGGCCAAAAGACCAGGCTCGCCGGGACCCCGGGAGATCCTGGTGAGCCGTTTTTCTCGTTCCCAGAGCCGTGCACCACCTGGCCATCTGATGAGCGTCACCCTGGCCTGGGCGGACCAACGGTCCACGGTGGAGGCACTCATTGACTCGGGGGCTGACGAGAGTTTCCTAGACTTCGAGTTTGCAACCCGGGCCAACATCCCACTTGAGGACCTAGTGAGGCCATTGGAGGTATTCGCATTGGACCAACAGCGCCTGGCTGACATCACTCAACGCACCTGCCCTGTCCTGCTCACCATTGCTGGTAACCACGTTGAGAGACTCCAGTTCCTTATCACCAGATCCCCTCTTGTCCCAGTAGTCCTGGGCCGGCCCTGGCTCGCGCTGCACGAGCCCCACATCGCCTGGTCCTCCGGTACCATCAAGGGCTGGAGCTCCTCCTGTCATGCCCAGTGTCTTCAGGCGGCGTCCTGTCCCCCGCCCCGGAGATCCGTTGGTGAGCCGCCTCCGGACCTCTCCACCATACCCCCCGAGTACCACGACCTCATGGAGGTTTTCAGTAAGTCCAGGGCTCAGGCCCTTCCGCCTCACCGGCCTTACGACTGTGCCATCGACCTCCGCTCAGGGGCTCCCCTTCCCGGCAGCCGCCTCTACAGTCTGACCGTCCCGGAGAAGGCAGTGATGGATCAATACATCTCTGAGTCCTTGGAAGCAGGACTCATTCGGCCTTCCTCCTCTCCGGTGGCGGCCGGTTTCTTCTTTGTTGGGAAGAAGGACGGGGACCTTCGACCCTGCATCGACTATCACCAGCTCAACGAGATCACCATTAAGAACAAGTATCCTCTACCTCTCATGAACTCCACCTTCGAGCCTCTCACCCAGGCTACCGTCTTTACCAAGCTGGACCTCCGGAGTGCCTACCATCTAGTCCGTATCCGAGAGGGCGATGAATGGAAGACTGCCTTCAAGACTCCCAGGGGCCACTACGAGTACCTGGTGATGCCGTTCGGCCTCACCAACGCTCCGGCGGTATTCCAGGCGCTCATGAACGACGTCCTTCGTGACATGCTGGAGGAGTTTGTGGTAGTATACCTAGACGACATCCTCATCTTCTCCAAGACCCTCGAGGAACACATCCAGCATGTCCGCCGTGTGCTGGAGCGCCTCCTCCACAATCGGCTCTTCATCAAGGCGGAGAAGTGCCGCTTCCACTCCGACTCCGTCGATTACCTTGGCTTCATCGTGGAGAAAGGCTTGACCCGAGCTGATCCTCGCAAGATCCTGGCCGTGGAGGAATGGCCGGAACCCACCTCTCGGAAGGAGTTACAGAGCTTCCTCGGGTTCGCCAACTTCTACCGAAGGTTCATCCGGAACTACAGTCAAGTGGCGGAACCACTTACCAGACTGACCTCTCCCGCCCTGCCGTTCGACTGGTCCCCAGCGGCGTGTGCTGCGTTCCGCTCCCTCAAGAAGAGATTCACTTCCGCCCCGATCTTGCTCCATCCAGACCCCAAGAGACAGTTCATCGTTGAGGTGGACGCCTCGAATACTGGACTGGGGGCTATCTTATCCCAGCGGTCGGCAACGGACCAGAAGGTACATCCGTGCGCCTTCTACTCGCGTCGGTTCCTCCCTGCCGAGAGGAACTATGACATCGGCAATCGGGAGCTGCTGGCGGTTGTGGCTGCCTTGGAGGAGTGGCGTCATTGGCTAGAGGGAGCCGAGGAGCCGTTTACCATTTGGACGGACCACAAGAACCTGACGTACATCCGTGCTTCCAAGCGCCTCAATGGCCGGCAGGCAAGATGGGCCAGCTTCCTCAGTCGGTTCGACTTCTCGCTGACGTTTCGCCCTGGTTCCTGCAACACGAAGGCCGACTCCCTGTCCCGGTTACACTCCAAGGGGGCTCCAACCACTGAGGACCCGAGGTGGTAGGAGTCGTCACCTTGGGCATCGAGGGGGTGGTAAGGCGTGCCCTACGCTTCCATCGCGCTCCAGGCAATGTACCGGTTCATCGTCTCTTCGTCCCCGACTCGGTCCGGTCCCGGGTCCTCCAGTGGGGCCATACCAGCCGGTTCGCCTGCCACCCGGGCGTTCATCGCACGTTCTCCTTCCTGGCTCGTCGATTCTGGTGGCCCACCATGAGGAACGACGTCAAGGAGTTCGTACTGGCCTGCACAGTCTGCGCCCGCAGCAAGGCCTCCCACCAGGCACCCTCCGGGCTATTACAGCCGCTTCCCATTCCGAGCCGTCTTTGGTCACATGTGGCGCTGGACTTCATCACGGGTCTTCCCTCCTCCCAGGGGAACACGTGCCTTCTGACCGTGGTGGATCGGTTCAGCAAGGGGGTTCACCTCGTGGCCCTTCCCAAACTTCCCTCGGCCCGTCGCTGTCTGTTGCTCCCCAGGACTCTCGTGAAGTATCCCTGTTGGAGAACCTGATTCCCCGTACGAAGCTACGCCTCGTTTATCTGCCCGCTTTACGCGTTGCGCTCTGGTGAGTTTTTGGAAACAGTTCTTTTGGATCACTCGTTTTTTGTGTGTTTGTGAAACACCGAAGAGATCCCGTTTTTGTTATACTGTTCTCACCTATTTTTTGTTGTTGGATTTACACCTTGGATTACCGTATTGTTTTTTCTCTGGACTCTGCTAACTGTGTGTATCACACCGAAGATCAAGTCACTTGGATATTTGTTTTGGATCAGTCACCTCTCTGTTTCTGTTGTGCGCTGAGCTAACTGGGATTTCTCTCTCCCCCTCCGTTTCCACCTGGAGTGTATGCTGGGGGGATCTGCTGAGCGGCTCAGACGTCACAAGCAAATTCCTCACCATCACCTTCTGGGAGAATCTGCAGAGCCGCAAACATTCTTCACATGCCAGATTCCCCGTTTGTTCTGTTCTCCACCTAATTCAATCTTGTGAAAATATACACGCCCTTGTTTTTGGCTAACTCTGAAACAACTCTCTCTGTGCCGGTGCGCTTGGGGTCGGTTACAAACCCTAACAAGAAGAGCACTGGATTACAGCAAAACAAGTTTTTTGTTATCTCAGGCCATGGTTACACTGGGGGATACAGCAACGTTTTTGTTGCTGAATGATTACGCTTGCTGTCCAAGTTAAAAAGAAACGCTGTTTTGGCAGGAAAACGTGTTGTCCTACTGGCAACCCTGAAAAGGTGTTTCCGTTTTGGATACTCGCCAAAACTCGCAGACAATGGTGCCATGTAATCTGCGTGAGCCGGATACGTAGCCGTTGTTGCTTAACGCCCATGCGCAGTAGAGACCTGCACAGTTATTTCCAGTGTTTACAGCAGAGCTGTGCCAAGTAGCTGTGGCTACCAACGTGTTGTCAAGTTATTGTTATAAGGAGCCCAGTCCAAGCTACAACAGTCTGCATTCCCTTAACACATGAACTGCCACAGAGTTTGCCCGTCTCATACCACTCTCTGCCACCACTATAAGCCTATGGAGATGTTCACCTTCTTTGCAGGGCTATAACTTTTTAAATTGTATTGCTAAATTGACATTACTATGGCCCATTCAACATCGATTATCTATCGTTCAGGATGTAGGAACGTTATACTTTTTCATTCATAGATTCATACGAAAATACCGTCTAGAATATAAGTATGTTTTTATCGTTTTCTGCAGTAATTCCTAGAACGTGAGTTATAGGCATAAACGCATATATAGAATAGAATAGAATAGAACAGAAATACTTTTATTATCCCGTGGGAAATTTGACACTGCAAATCGC
This sequence comes from Notolepis coatsorum, assembly GCF_963971535.1. Taxonomy (NCBI): domain Eukaryota; kingdom Metazoa; phylum Chordata; class Actinopteri; order Aulopiformes; family Paralepididae; genus Notolepis; species Notolepis coatsorum. The sequence continues at coordinate 126,729,046 of NC_140170.1, read as the reverse complement.
TCAACATTTGAACATTTAGACAGGACAGGTCACAAATTAGAATAATAACACAAATCAAATCAAGTTGCCTAGGATAAGAGTAGAGTAAAATAGAATAAAAATGGAATAAAATATACAGTAAATAAATACAGTGAAAATATACTGAGCATGGGGAAAGGGGGGGGGGGTACAGGTAGTAAAAACAACACAAGCAGTGTAAACAAATTGGTCAATATAATTAACTATCTAACTAACTGAAATATATATTCACAGTATTCACAGTGTCACATAAGGTGCAGTATGCATCAGGTAGTGTTATTGTCCTCCTTGGGTTCCTATTAGTCCTAGGTCAATGTCTGGCAGCAGTTGCTGCCCCCTGTTGTTGAGCCTGGAGGCCGCTAGTCGCAGCGGAGCTGCCGCTCTGTGCTCAGTGATGCAGTTAGGCACAGTGATGCATTGTATAGTCTGATGGCTGTTGGAATGAAGGACTTCCTGTGCCGTTCAGTGCTGCATTTGGGTAGTGTGAGCCTAGCACTGAACATGCTCCTCCTGTCAGCCAAGTCTGTGTATAGTGGGTGGGAGGGGTTTTCCCTGATGGCCTGGAGCTTAGCAAGGCTCCTCCTCTCCGCCACCCTCACTAGAGAGTCCAGCTCCACCCCAATCACGCTACTGGCCTTCCTGACCAGCTTATCCAGCCTGGTTGTGTCCCCTGCTCTCAGACCGCTGCCCCAGCAGGTCACAGCATACAAGAAGGCGCCCGCCACCACCGACTCATAGCACATCCTCAACATCCTTGTACAGACATTGAAGGATCTCAGCCTTCTGAGGAAGTCGGCTCTGGCCCTTCTTGTACAGTGCCTCTGCGTGTTTTGACCCGTTCAGTTTATTGTCGATGTGCACACCGAGATATTTGTACACCTCAACCATGTCCACATCAACTCCCCTGATGGAAACGGGGGTCACAGGTGCACTCCTCCTCCTCCCCAGCTCCACAACCAGTTCCTTTGTCTTCGCCACATTTAGCTGCAGGTGGTTTTTATCGCACCATGTGACGATGTCCACTACCAGTTCCCGGTATTCCCTCTCGTCACCGTCCTTTATACATCCCACTATCGCAGAGTCATCAGAAAACTTCTGAAGGTGGCAGGACTCTGACCGATAGTGGAAGTCGTTGGTGTAGACAGTGAAGAGGAAGGGAGAGACGACTGTCCCCTGCGGGGCCCCGGTGTTGCTGACCAGTCTGTCTGACACACAGCTCCGTAGGCGCACATACTGTGGTCTGCCATTTATCAACTGCCATTTGTTGCTGATACACGCTATATTAAAAATGTCAACTGTACATGATCCTAAACGTTATGATGACTCATCATGCGCGGATGAACGGGGGGGGGGGGGGTCGTTTATAATTCCGTGATCATCAGTAAATGCTTTATGTAGTATGGGTGATATATTGATCAGAGCAGTTTGCATTAATAATAATAAACAAACACGCTGAAAGTAACGTTACTGTCCTCTTACCGTTCGCCGATGAGACTGGAGGAAAAAGATCCCACTTATTTGACGGCGATCTACTAGATCCATTTCCGGTTTGTATAATAATAATAAAAGCCCAAATCATATCGATTATTGAGTTATGGCAGCGATCCATATACACGGATGTGTGTCTACAGTCCTGCAACAATATGTGAGTGCCGGACGCATTTCCCAGATGCACGGAGATCACCAGAGATCCATTTCTGGTTGTAACTCGCCCGATCATCCACCAGGCAGCAGTATTGAAGCGTTGCAGAGTTATGCAGGCTCCCACTGTATCAGCCGAGGCTGGGTGAGGGAATTATGAATACCATGGCGAAAAAATGAAATATGATATCAATAATGTCGTACGCCGTGGTTTGGCAGAATTCGCATGACCTTGAAAACTACTGTACGATGTTATTGGCGCCCAATGTGTTAACAATTGTTTGTATTGAGCCGTATTGTATTGTACCCATTCTGCAATCTGTTAAATAAAGTTTACATCCATTCATTCTGCTAGCAGTAACGTTACCAAGCTGCTAGCCACAATGCTATACTGTTATAATGGCATATACCAATCACGTTAGCACGTAAGCTAGCAGAATGCTGAAAAATAAATGCTACGTTGGCTAAATGGCTCACACGAGGCATTTAAAGATGGTGGATTGTTGATTTTTAGCAGGAAGTGTATTGGCACATTCAACTTTGATTGGTTGAAAATTGCCTTCATGTTTGAACTACATCGCCACCTACTGCCACCTACTGCTTTGGCATTGTACTACATGTATATACATCACTGTGCTCAGGAGGCAAAAACTATGTCTAACTTGCGTTGCGTTCTGAAAAGCGAAACTGACCCAGAAAACGAAACGAAAACTGGCCGTTAGTGTAACCGCAGCCTCAAAGGCACAGCAGATAAACAGCTTTGTTTCAGAAAGAGCAGCGAGGGCTTAGGGCTTCAAGCCTATAGTGATGCATATTGGGCGGCAGACGCCACAGACAGGAGAAGTACCACAGGGTATTGTGTGAGTATGGGTACAGACAGCTCACTGGTTTCATGGAAAACAAAGAAACAGCCCACAGTGGCACTTGTGAAGCAGAATATATCGCTCTAGCTTTGACAATACAGGAATGTATATATCTAGAACAACTGCTCGAAGGAATGGATACCTATGTATATAAGAAAACTGTTGTTTATGAAGACAACCAGGGAACCATTGCACTTGCCAGAAACCCTGTGTGCCGACAGAGGTGTAAACATGTGGATATAAAATATCATTTCATTAGATCTGTCATCAGAGAAGAAAAGATGACACTCGTTTACTGTCCTACAGACGACATGGTTGCAGACGCTATGACCAAGCCTGTCTCCAAACTGAAATTGAAAAGATTTGCAGGGGTCATGTTTGGTGTGTAAAATATTGCCTGTTATGTAATGTTCTTTTGATGTTTTGAACTGTATTTTTTTCTTGGAAAAGTTGCACAGTATACACGTCATTCATAAATGGGAGTGTTAAGTGTAAGTAATAATATGCTTGAATGTAACTGCACTTTAACTGTTCCACAAGAGGGCGCTATAGGCGTAAGGAAATGCAGCTAGAGCAGCTGACGTCAGGGAGCAGGTATAAGGGATTGTTCCCTCCCCCTCTGTCTCTCTCTCTCTAGCTCTCACAGGTCTCGTGAGCAGGTCTCGTGGTGGAAATGTACATATGAAATAAACCACGCCAGTTAAGGCTAAAGAAGACCTCGTGGTCATAACCAGTTATTGCTCCCCAGGTGACTCTGTCAACACCTCTCTTTCTTTCTCTCCATTTCTCTTTTTCTCTCTCTCTCTCTCCAAATTGTAATACCCCTGAAAATGGGGGGAAAATACACAGAGAGACAATGTACTGGCTCCCATCAAAGTGTGTTGATCATTATAACCATACAATCAACACAAACAGAGCTGCATTTTAAACATCTCTTCTCAAACATCTCTCAAATATATTATTCATTTTCCATCATTTTACTTTCACTCAGCTATGGTATATAAACCCATCTTGCCTAACACTGAATGAAAGTGCTTAACACTTCAAATAAAACATTTATTGTCATTTAAACATTTATAAACACAAATACCTAGATCTGCCCATTCACTCGGTTGCCATGGTAACCAAATTGACACACATCAATATCTTAACAGTAAAATTAATAATTTTGTTAGCACTTTATATTACAGTGCACTCTAATTAAATAGTAATACACACCTAAGAGTTCAAATACAGAGCTACACATTTAACTGAGCATTTCCTTGGTTGCCATGGTAATGAGCAGGTTAGTTAAATTGGCTTAATGCACTAACAATAAAATAAGCCACTTTGCTAGCACTTCACATTACAGTATACTGTAATAATAAAACACCTAATAGTAATAACAGTACGAAGAAAAAACACATTCAACTGAATGTTTCACTGGTTGCCATGGTAATGACTAGGTTAGCTAGCTAACACCTAACAGTAGGCTAGCTGGTTTGCTGTCCAACTGTCATCCTAATTTCATAAATACAGACTAAAAGTTCCTTTTTCAAAATAAATGAAATAAATGACACAAAACATATTCTCATGACATCCTCCCACCCTGTCAATAACATTTCAGAAGTTATAATGGCAACTTTCTTCGAATGGAGTTCTTCACATTTTTATAGCATTCTCCCCAGGCATAAACAATCAAACACATCTATATCATAGCAATTGTTATTCATGGTAACTCAATATATTTAGTATTATAAATTGTATGATAATACTTGCCAAAGCCGTTTTTATCATGTATTTCATACCCAGTGATGGGAATAACGGCGTTATAAGTAACGGCGTTAGTTTTTTCAGTAACGAGTAATCTAACGGATTACTCTTCCAATCTTAATAACGCTGTTACCGTTACTGCCAAAAAATGCGGCGCGTTACTATGATTGAAGCTGTTTTTTTCATCAGACAGATCTCTGCGCCGAGAGGCAATATGTTCTTCCTTGGTTAGTGGGCAGCGCACGATTGGCTGAGGTTGAGTAAAATGTCATGGTAAGCCAATCAAAGGTAGAGGTGGGCGGTGTTTCGAAAGCATCCAGGGTCTGACACACAGCGACAGTTCAGTCAACGTGAGACCGCGGTCCGTGTACGTTTTGATAGTTGGTTTGGCGAGCCCAAATAATACAAAACGAATCCAACGAACAACACAAGCGAGCAGTCAATGAGCGTTTTTTTTGTTCACTCTTGTATTAGTTGGGTGTTGCAGTGCAGGGCACTGCAGTAGTGGAGGCTCTATTCTGCTGACATAATGCTGCACTTCCTGGTTTAATAGCACAGTCTTCAGGACAGGTGCTCAGAGATATATAATATCTGTATGTCATGCATGTCTTAAATGTCATGATTAGATTTGTTTAGATGATTAGATTAGATTCTTATATCTGTATGTTGTGTATGTCATAAATGTCATGAATTGAAAATGGGGGACCCTGATGTAAACAAGACGAAAGTCTTTCTCTGATCTGCATCCCCTTAACAATTGTGTGTATTGAGCTGTACTGTACTTGTTGACAGAATCCGGCTATAGGGCGACAATAATGTGGTCAAGAGGCATGGTTTCTATCTTTAGCCTTTCCGCGGCGTGGTTTATTAATTCACATGGTATGAGCAGCAGTACATGAGGTCTCCTCTCACTGAGAGGCTGGTGGGGAAAGAGGTAGAGTAGGAGGAGACATCTCTATTTATACTCGCCACCTGGTGGTGTCTTGAGTGGCTCCGCCTAGAGCGCCCTCTAGTGGAAACAGTTATATATGCAGTTAGACAGTTACTAACAATCCTACATAGAACCTCTGACTTCAACAGTACTGTACCCATTCTGCAATATGTTAATAAAAATGTTCAATCAATCAGTATATATTTGTTATTTATTTTTGGTATAGTAACAAGCATAATTTAATGTTGCCCAGTTGTGGCCTGTTGAGGGGTATTTCATATAAAAAGTTCCAAAACATCTATTGTGTTTGTATTTGTATGATCCACTATATAAACATAGTAATTATAATATCTACATACATGGCATTTGATTGGAGGCTAGTCTCACTTTGTCCCACAGCAACATTAAAATAGTTTAGATTTGTGTATGTTGTTTATGTTAAAAAATTACTTGAAAGTAACGCAATAGTTACTTTCTGAAGTAACTAGTTACTTTTATCATTTTAAATGAGTAAGTAAATTTGTTACTTTTTGGAAGAAGTAACTAGTAACTGTAACTAGTTACTTTTTAAAAGTAACTTGCCCAACACTGTTCATACCAATAGTTATGAATGGAAATATATATTTTTTATTCTGAATTATAGACAGTAGTGCTTTCCAACGCAGTTTTCATCATATATTTCATGTAAAAGACTAGTCAAACCTATATTTATTATTTAAAACCTAAATCAATAGCCTTATCATCACTGTGTGTACCCAATATTACCAGGTGCAACTTAATATCTTAATCTCTCTCTCTCTCTCTCTCTCTCTCTCTCTCTCTCTCTCTCTCTCTCTCTCTCTCTCTCTCTCTCTCTCTCTATCTCTCTCTCTCTCTCTCTCTCTCTCTCTCTCTCTCTCTCTCTCGCTCGCTCTCTCTCTCCTATCTCTCTCTCTCTCTCTCTCTCTCTCTCTCTCTCTCTCTCTCTCTCTCTCTCTCTCTCTCTCTCTCTCTCTCTCTCTCTCTCTCTCTCTCTCTCTCTCTCTCTCTCTCTCTCAATTCAATTCAATTCAATTCAAATGGGCTTTATTGACATGGGAAACATATGTTTACATTTCTAAAGCCAAACGAAACAAAACAATCAAACAGAGAAAACAAAATAAATCAGTACATTACAGAAGGAATTTCTTGTATGATTGACAGTCTTTATGGTGGTTGTATTCCGTTGGATGTCCTTTTCTTGTCACAGCAGCTCACAAATCTTGCTGCTGTGTTTGCACATTGTTGTATTTCTCCCAGTAGGTATGGGAGTTTTGAGTTATTTTCCATATTTTCAAAGTCTCTTTGGGTGTTTGCAATTTGTGGGAAGTATATGTCGCTGATGTCTTGGTATAGTGGGCAGGTTGTTAAGAAGTGGAGCTTGGTTTCCACCTCTTCTTGTGTGCAGTGGGGTGCATAGTCTGTCTTCTCTTGGGAGCCAGGTCTGCCTATGGCAGCCTTTCTCGATGGCTAGGCTGTGCTCGCTGAGTCTGTACCTAGTCAAGGATCTTCTTAGTTTTGTGTCAGTCACAGTGCTCAGGTATTCTGCCACTGTGTACTCTCTGTTTAGGGCCAAATAGCATTTCAATTTGCTCTGGTTTTGGGTTGATTATTTCCAATGTGTCAGAATTTTTCTTTTTGTTTTCTTATAATTTGGTTTAGTCCAGTGTGGTTTCTGTCTGGTGGCTCTGCTTGTGTTTGTGTTTGAGTCCCAGAACCATCTGGATGAGTGGGAATCTCTCAATGGTCTCTCTGTAGGTGAGGGCTTTGCTGTGGAGTGTGTCTGGGTCACTTTCTTTTAGGTGATTGTAGAATTTAAATGCTATTTTTTGGATGTTGATGATTCAGCATGCATTATAAGTTTTCCGTTGGGTGCAGAGAATGGATTTGCAAAATTCTGCATGCAGAGTCAATTGGGTGTTTGTCCCATTTGGTGATGTCTTGGTTTGCAAGTGGGGCCCCAGACTTCGCAACCATATAGGGAATGGGTTCTATGATGGAGTCTTATATTTTGAGCCAGATTTTGATTGGAATGTCTAACTTGATGTTCCTTTTGATGGCATAAAAAGCCCTTTTTGCTTTGTCTCTCAGGTCGTTCACAGCTTGGTTGAAGTTCCCTGTAGCACTGATGCTTAGGCCGAGATAGGTGTAGTTTTTTGTGTGTTCTAGGGAAATTGTGTCTAGCAGGAATTTGTGTTTGTGTTGTTGTAGGCTGGGCCTTTTTTGCAATATCATAACTTTAGTTTTGGTTAGGTTTACTGTCAGTGCCCATGTCTGGGAGAATTTGTGCAGACGTTCAAGGTGCTGCTGTAGCCCTTCTTTTGTTGGAGACAGCAGCACCAGGTCATCTGCAAGCAGTAGGCATTTGACTTCTGTGTTTGCTAGGGGGATGCCTGGTGCTGCAGTTTGTTCCAATGTTTTTGCCAGTTCATGTATGCATGGCCGCCTAGTTATAGTTGAAAGTGGGGGTCCATTTTTATTTTTATTTTTTATTTTTTTGACAGGCAAGGGGTGGTTTGGAGGGGGTCCGGCACAACCCCCTCCATGGCAGATTTTTTTTATTTATTTAATGAACCTGTACGTGCAATTTCCTGCAATATAGAGCCTTCAATCTTGACCAATAAAGCTGCTCTTTTCACTATAAAACTCAGTTTATATTGCAGTATGATAGCCAATTACTATAATAATAATAATATATTAATATATATACTGTATATACACTGTATATTGATTTTTCGCTCATTCATTTTTATTAAATCAATCTCCTTTCAAATAGGCCAAGTTTTTAATAAGAAAGAGAAAAAAGATATATTTCCATTACCTGTAAATCTTGTGTCTCTTTCTCTCCTTCTCTGCCTCCTCCCTGAGTTTGCAGTGCACAATCATGACATCAATCGCAAAAAAAAAAAAAAAAAAAAAAAAAAAAAAAGTAAAAAAAAAAAATTGAGGCCCCTCGTCACTATAGGCCCACGGGCCGCGGCCGTCGTTAATACGGCCCTGCTCGTCTGCCATATAGATAGCGTTAACGTTTTCAAATGAAGTCAACGTCATCCAGCTCACAGTGCCTCACACCACATATCTAGATAACGTTAGCTAGCGGCTAGCACTAAAGCTAACGCCAACCAGAGGGAAACGTTATTATTATTTATTCGAGGAAACCGTATGACCAGATCGCAATTCGGGACCGTGAAACACTTTTATTGTATTGCGTGGTAGAACCGTAGAAGTTCTACTACCACTCAATAGTAACTTATGTCTAACATAATCCTTTTATTTGAACAACTTACTGGAAAAGCCTGCTTGCCTGCCACCAATATTATGACACACTCTGTGGGATTTGATTTACACTCAGCCTACCCGCTGCAGCCGTGCAGCCAGACTGCAGCGCTGTGTGCTGAAGGTCTACGCGCTGCCTGGGAGGTACTGGATCAAACCATAATGGGGCAGGGGGGGGGGTTCGCAATCTTTGGAAACTTAAAAACTTGTTATTAAGTGTCATTGCGTATTATTAATTTGATTATAGTTATAGACTACTATAGTTATGGTTAGATTTATATATTGGGGGGGGGGGGGGGGGTATATCATATTTTTCATATGATCAAAAAGTGGTGGAGCAAGATCATAAACTTGCTCCCCCAAGTTCAATAGTCCTAGAGCACGTGCATCGTCTGCTCTATTACGTGGGCGTCTATGCATGTATGTATATGTTGAAGAGGGTTGGACTCAAACTGCACCCCTGTCTAATTCCACGGCTTTGAGGAAAGAAGTCAGTGTGTTTTTCCTCAACCCTCACAGCACATGTGTTGTTGGTGTACATTGACTTTATGAGGTCATAGGTTTTCCCTCCAATGCCACTATCTAACAGCTTGTACAGCAGACCTTCGTGCCAAATTGAGTCAAATGCTTTTTGGAAGACAACGGAACAGGAGTATACTTTGCTTTTATTTTTATTTATTTGGTTGTCGATTAGGGTGCTGAGGGTGAGAATGTGGTCTGTTGTACGGTGATTTGGTAGGAAGCCAATCTGTGATTTGCTCAAGGCATTGTTGTTTGTGAGGAAATGTATGAGTCTGTGGTTGATGATCATACAGAGGATTTTTCCAAGGTTGCTGTTGACACAGATCCCACGGTAATTGTTTGGGTCAGATTTGTCTCCCTTTTTGTGGAGCGATGTTATGAGTCCTTGGTTCCAAATATTGGGGAAGATCCTGGACCTAAGGACAATGTTAAGGAGTTTTAGTATAGCCAATTGGAATTTTGAGTCTGTGAATTTTATCATTTCATTTAGGATACCATCCACTCCGCAGGCCTTCTTGTTTTTAAGTGATTTTATTTTGTCCTGTAGTTCTTGTAGTGTAATTGGGGAGTCTAGCAGGTTCTGGTAGTCTTTTATGGCGGACTTATATGTGTTTTTGCTGTTCATTATTTTGTATTGGGCTAAAGAGATTGAAGAAGTGGTTTACCCATACGTCTCCATTTTGGATGGGTAGCTCCTTGTGGTGTTGTTTGTTTAGTTTGTTCCAGAGTCCAGGAAGATGGTAACTGTCACTCTGTGCTCAGTGATGCAGTGAGGCACAGTGATGCATTGTATATTCTGATAGCTGTTGGAATGAAGGACTTCCTGTGCCGTTCAGTGCTGCATTTAGGTAGTGTGAGCCTAGCACTGAACATGCTCCTCCTGTCAGCCAAGTCTGTGTATAGTGGGTGGGGTTTTCCCTGATGACCTGGAGTTTAGCAAGGCTCCTCCTCTCCGCCAAGCTCGCTAGGGAGTCCAGCTCCACCCCAACCATGCTACTGGCCTTCCTGACCAGCTTATCCAGCCTGTTTGTGTCCCCTGCTCTCAGTCCGCTGCCCCAGCAGGTCACTGCGTACAAGAAGGCACCCGCCACCACCGACTCATAGAACATCCTCAACATCCTTGTACAGACATTGAAGGATCTCAGCCTTCTGAGGAAGTAGAGTCGGCTCTGGCTCTTCTTGTACAGTGCCTCTGCGTGTTTTGACCCATTCAGTTTGTTGTGGATGTGCACACCGAGGTATTTGTACACTTCAACCATGTCCACATCGACTCCCCTGATGGAAACGGGGGTCACAGGTGCACTCCTCCTCCCCAGCTCCACCACCAGTTCCCTGGTCTTCGCCACATTTAGCTGCAGGTGGTTTTTATCGCACCATGTGACGAAGTCCACTACCAGTTCCCGGTATTCCCTTTCGTCACCGTCCTTTATACATCCCACTATCGCAGAGTCATCAGAAAACGTCGAAAGGTGGCAGGACTCTGACCGATAGTGGAAGTCGTTGGTGTAGACGGTGAAGAGGAAGGGAGAGAGGACTGTCCCCTGTGGGGCCCTTGTGTTGCTGACCAGTCTGGCTGACACACAGCTCCGTAGGCGCATGTACTGTGGTCTGCCCGTCAGATAGTCAACAACCCAGGACACCAGGGGGGCCTCTACCTGCATCACCTCCAGCTTCTCACCCAACAGCCCAGGCCTTATGGTATCAAAAGCACTGGAGAAGTCAAAGAACATGACTCTCACAGTGCTCCCTGGCTTGTCTAGGTGAGTGTAGGCTCGGTTCAGCAGGTAGATGACAGCATCCTCTACCCCCAGTCGGGGCTGGTAGGCAAACTGGAGTGGGTCTAGGTGGGGTTTTATCACCGGGCGGAGTTGCTCCAGGACTAACCTCTCCATGGTCTTCATTATATGAGAGGTTAGAGCCACCGACCTGTAGTCCTTGGACGTGCTGGGTGGCGGGCACTTAGGGACGGGGACCACACAGGAGGTGTCGGGACTCTCTGCAGCCTCAGGCTCATATTGAATTGGGTGTTGATCTATTCAGATAGACAGTGGTTTTGCTGTGGTCTGACAGGGGTGTTAGCGGGCTGACTGTGAACGCTCTGAGAGACTCTAGGCTGAGGTCAGTGATAAAGTAGTCTACTGTACTGTTTCCCAGAGATGAGCTGTATGTGTACCTACCATAAGAGTCCCCTCAGAGCCTACCGTTAACTATGTACAGTCCTAGCGAGCGACAGAGCTGTATAAGTTGTGACCCATGTTTATTTGTTGTTTGGTCATAGTTTTTTCTCTGGGGCATATTTGGGAGGGGATGTTTCCACCTCCTGGTAGGTGTTTGTCTCCCTGTGTGCTGAGAGTGTCAGGTTCTTGTCCTGTCCTGGCATTGAAGTCCCCACAGACTACAATGTGACCACAAGCCTGGAACTGGTTGATTTCGTCTTGTAGGATGTCATGTCCTCCTTATAATATGGGGATTCAATTGGGGGAACGTAAATGGCACACAGGTAGACATCTTTCTCAGTTGATGTAAGTTCCTTATTTATTTTTAACCAGATGAAAAAAGCTCCAGTTTTGATTAGCTTAACACTTTCAGTGCCTTTGATTAACGTTGATTAATGTCCTTGGATGCCAGCATCCACTTCAATGATAGCGTTAAACACGCATAATCTATGTTTTAAATTATTTTAAATTATGTGTCTAATCTGCCCGTCACTTATCAATGACTTGTTTGCAGTCAACATTGTGGAAATGGATTGTTTTTTAATCGGTTCATTTCCGTTTTATAGCATTTCGAAAAGCTATCGTTTTCTCGAGAATTTCCGGAAAATATAAAGATTCCGGCATAAATGGTATTTACTGGAATATTTTCGAATACACTAGACACGTTGTCATTTGTCTGCCTATTTATGAATCGTTTTCAAATAAACGCTAGATTATCGTTAGTATATGTGTACTTATGCATGCTATAGAAGTGGGTTGAAAAATTGATTACCTCATTTCCTCAACATCACACACACACACACACGCACACACATATACACATACGGGACATGTTGATATCTCAGTGAAACCAGCTCTGATTATCCTAAAACTGGTAACATAGACTCCTTACCTTACAACAGATATTCTCCAAAAAGATTATTCCATTCCAAATATCGATCGCGTTTATTGATTGATTATTGGCTGCTGTAAATATTCCAGGCTGCTTTCCGTCTCACTATCACTTCCCTCTTCATCAGACGGCTTGCCAGCATAGTGGAGCCAGTAGGCTCCCCCCCCACCCATCAACCTGTGTAATCGAATGGGCTGCAGTTACACAGGGATAGACGATAGGGGGCGGTATTTTCCCATCGGAGCTCCTAGAGGGGCTGCTGTACCAACGGGAGACTCGGTTGATGAAATATGAATTCAGATCGCTAATAAATTAAAAAAAAAAGATAATTAGCATCGTCGGCATTCAACGGGCGGGGCGAAATAACGATTTGTACTGATTTGTACCATATTAGCATGCCTCCAGAGTCTCTCCGCTGTTTGACCCCTGTTAATTTGATGGATGGTACCAGCAGCTCTCTGTAGTTTGCAGGACAGCCAGTAGGACTATTTCCTCTGTGCCATGTCTCTTGTAGGACCATGATGTCTGTGTTTGACATTTCTATGATAGAAGTCTGGGTTTCTGCTCTTTGTTCCAAGGGCAGTTGACCTCAGACCTTGGATAATCCAGCTTGAAATGGTGAAAGATTTATATTCCATTATTACAGTGTTATATTCCAGTGGTTTTGTCCTGGACCACAATTGAGTAAAGCTTGCTGATCATCTGAAGCACGGTCAGCTCCCTGGGTGGAGATCTGTCAGGCGTGGGGTTGACCTGTAAATTTGTGTGATATGGGAATGGTGGCGGCATGTGCTGTGTGTATGTGTGTTGTGGGGTTGGCAGGATGTGCATTGGCTGGAGGGGGGTCGGCAGCAGGGGAGCAGGTCAAAACTGGGCAGCCTGTGCATATGTCTGATACGCTCTTTGCGGCGTGGACCTGGCCTGTGGTGCAGGGTGGTCTCTGGTTGTAGCCTATTGTTCTCTGGGTGCGACAGGTATTCTGGGTGTAGCTCTGGGTGGGGTGTTCATCCCTCTGTTGTTCCTGTAGGATGTAGTAGGGCTGCGGTTTAGTGCAACGTCTTTCAGGGTCTTTGCAAAGTTAGGGACTGTTCTTTTGAAGATGTGAACAGCGTCGTACAAGCTGTGGTGGTCTAGGGTGGGGTGGGCTGCCATATAGACGTTTGGCTTCATTGCACAGTCTCTGGAGATTTGTGCATTCATTCTTTGTAAGACGTCTGAGTGGTAATCCCATGTGGGTAGCAGTGCCGAGATTACTACTTTTGTGTTGGGAAATGTTGACGTGGCTTTTTCAATTACTCCAATTCACTCCAAAAGAAAATACAAATAGAAAAGGGAAGCAAAAGCAAGCAATAAAAGAAAGAAAGAAAGAAAGAAAGAAAGAAAGAAAGAAAGAAAGAAAGAAAGAAAGAAAGAAAGAAAGAAAGAAAGAAAGAAAGAAAGAAAGAAAGAAAGAAAGAAAGAAAGAAAGAAAGAAAGAAAGAAAGAGAAAACACAGGTAAACAGAGGTAGGAGGGTTGCATACGCCACAGATCCTATGAGATTGCATCAAAGTTCCCTGGGGGATCATCCAGCACACAGTACAGTGAGCCGCTATTGCCACCAAGGCACAGAGGCCATAAAGCCTTTTATGGCTTTTATTTTCCATCTTTACGGCATCACCATTAAAGTGGAGGAGGACAATAAAATTATGCTTTTGACCTGGAGGGGGTGGGGGATGGAGAGAGATATGGGGAAAGGGAGGAGGCATAGAAAAAGAAGGAGATAAAGAGAGAGAGAAGTGAAAGGAGGGGACATATAGATAGATAGAAAGAGTAAAAGACAGATGATGAGAGAGAGGTGACGTAGAGAGAGGCTTGGGGGGGGGGGGGCTGGACCGACTCTGTCAGTCAGTAATGAGGAGGTTAGATTTGTTCTGATTGGGGCAGCCTCTGTTTGATATGAACGACCACAGGTCATGTTTGTTGATCTCATCCAGCAATGTCACCCGCCCCCCCCCCCCAGTGTGTGTGTGTGTGTGTGTGTGAGATATATAGACTATTGCATTGGTCCATTCATTGAAGATGAACGCAATGCGACATCCTTTACTAGGCTCACCCACCAACAGTGCAGGTGCTGAACTGCTGATCCGAATGTATAGGTAAAAACCATATTATGCGTTTTCATCAAGAAAAAAATGGCCAAAAAAAAATCTGCTTGCGCGCTTACGCGCGCTCGCATTCACTGGGGGCCTACAAATACATTCTTTCATGGGGCCCACAATCAGGAGCTACACCCCTGTCCACGGATGAGGTAGTATAAGTGTATGTCCTCCAGATAATGGTCACAATAACACCATCACAAATATGGAATTATTTTATTATGTTTTATAATTTCCATAAAAATACCCCATTTCCATGTGAACATATACGCCATGGATTTCAATTTAATTTCAGGTTAAAAAGGTGGGTAAACTCTATTTCGCAAATGAAAAGATGGGTAAACTGAGTTTATAGGTGGGCTCATCCTTCACTATATCATTTGGAGCGCCCCAGTGCTCGGCCATTTCGCCCTCATCACATCATGCCGTCAGTTTCTGCTCCTCAACACCCTCTATCATCTCACCATGCCCACTTCCCCCTGGCCATGGCTTAGGTTTCTCTGTTTTAGGTTTAGCTGTTCCATGTATCGTGTTTCTCTTGTCCAGGTTCAGTTCTTTGTATTGTGTTTAGAATATTCAGTTTAGAATAGTTTAGAATATTCAGTATATTTGCTATCACACACATGCATACACACACAGTATCAATATCACAGCAGCATCTCTGTATGTATGTATGCATTTATTCATTTGAAATAGGGACAGTACATATGAATGTACATGTTCATGTAATTATGCCAGATTATAACCAGAGGCTAATTTCCATTTATAGTCCTTTTGCAGGTTGATGTTAACAGAGCAGACACATTACAAATGTACACAAACATCATAACCACTAGAACAGACAACAGTTCATGTACAAGTTACTAAACTACACACACTAGACAGACAACCATAAAAACAGATAGATGAATAGATTAAACAGATAATGACAACACAATAAGTGCAATGTGGCAAGATAAACTGGGAAATAGGATGACTGTAAGTTTAAGGTGCTTTAGGTACATTGTTAAAGTGTTAAGTGTGCCGGAGTGCTAATGTGCTAATTTTATTGCACTTGAATTGTGCTGGAATATATTGCATGTTAATTGCAAAATTGCCCTTTTGCACAAAATCTTGGTATTGCACAAGTGTTCCTTTATTAATTCCCTTGGGGAAATTCAAGTGTCATAGCAGCATGCAGAGTGGGTACAGGTAGGATAGGTAGTAATAATAGAACACAGAACAAAGTGCAAGTAGTAATGATAATAGTGATAACACTAGTAGTAGTGAACAGTACTGAGTGGCAGGATTTAACAGTAGTAATAGTGATGGTATACTGTACATGGTCCAACACGTAGTAACACACTGCACCAAAGTCTGTGCAGTGTTTATTATTAAGAGTCAGTTATTATTAACAGTTCTCAAGTTCACCAGCCATTAGCTCTCCAGCAATTGGCAGCAGTCCGTGCCCACGGTTGTGGAGCCTGGTGACTACTGGCACGAAAGACTGGCCGAGGTGGTTTGTGGTGTGTCGTGGTGAGATAAGTCTATGGCTGAACATGCTCAGTTTTCCAGAATAGCATCCAGCTTTTTCCTTGTCCTCCTCTCAGCCACCACCTCTAGTTTGACCAGCTCTCATCAGATAATCTGTAGGTGGCACGTCTTCAGTGATCCAGGCCACCAGGCTGTGGTCTAGACGCATCGTTGTGAGCTTCTCCGCTAGGTGCAGAGGCTGGATGGCCATAAAGGCGCTGGAGAAATCAAAGAACATGATTCTCATTGTGCTGCGCGGCCTCTCCAGGTGTGTATAAGCATGTGGATAAGCTCTGTGGATCATGTAGATGATGACGTCCTCTACTCCAATGTTTGCCTGGTATGCAAACTGCAGGGGGTCTAGGGTGTCACTCACCTGGGGCTTGCGGTGTTGCAGAAATAGTTATGGCATACATTTGGTAAGTCATTGATGTACAGAACAAATATAATTGGTCAGAGTATGGAACCTTGTGGGAAACCTACTGGAAACTCAAGGTAGGGTGATTCGATTCCTTTCTATTATATAAATATGATTTAATCCATAGGATGGCTTGTTCAGAAGAAAATAGGAGAGTTCGGTGGTCAACGGTATCATATGCTCTCCTCTCCCAAGGAGTACGCTCATAGCTCATTCAGTTCAATGGTGGGTCACGGAAACAAAATTGCATGGGGTGCAGGGGAGTCTTTATTTAGGTGTACAATTAGTTGCTTGGCTACCGATTCTTCCATCATTTTTGACACAACGAGAGGATACTAACTAACTAGGCCGGTAGTTACTCATGTCAGTTTTATCTCAAGATTTATAGATTGAGGTAACCATGGTCACCTTCCAAGCTGATGGACCAGTTGATTGTTTGATAGTTGATAGTTGTGTGATCGGGCACACCAGAGAATCTTTTAAGAATTTCAAAAGGTTGGTGTTAAGTCCATGTTCATCCTTAGCTTTTTAACTATTTAGAGCACCAATGATATTGGCTTCTAGTTCTGTTATTTCTTTGATAAAAAGTATTCACATGATTAATGGAATTATACAGTCAGGTGGAGTGAAGATTTGACATATCTCTTGGACAGAGTTTATGAAATATAGATCCAAGTTAGTTGCCAGGATGCTGGAACTTGTCACCAACTCATTGTTGATCTTACGTTCCAAATCTCTGTCCTCCTGTTTGTTTTGTCAACCTGTTAATTCATTGGTATTCTGCTAAATCCTTTTTCCATTACCTTTAGCTGTCATTCAATAATCTGCTTTGGCCTTTCTCATAGACTGTTACTTTATTCCTAGATGATGTGAAGTTTTAGTCTGTCTAATCTATGGTTAGACCAGCCATCAGTGTTTCACTGCAGGGAGATTGGACCTGACTGTGGTGTAGTTCCATTGGCCATCCCTAGGGGGAGCTGTGTCCCTAATAAACATTAGACAGCCCCCCTTTCCAAGTCCCTACCTCATCCACTCACCCTCTCCCACAGACATGGATAAGAGGCCCCTATTCACCGTCTCTCATTCATATCTCTGTATGCATTTCCACAAGCTTTATTCATAGCTCCCATGCCATGTCAGAATGAAAGGATACTAGATATTGATGTACATTTGTATAAAGACACCACTTTTACCATTGGGAAACAGGGTGACAATATCATTGTGGCACAATGTGAAGCCTTTGTGGTACACTAAGACTGTGCCCATTCACTTCACATTAGAGATGTCAATGGTTAACCCATTAACTGTCAGTAAGAATCTTGACCGACTAATCATAGTCGGATAACCAGTTAATTGCTCTATTTTATAATGACACGACTATGTAAAAAAGCTATCCTATACAATACAGAGCCACCTCATATTGGACCAACTTGCCAATGTAAAAAATAAAACATTAAATACAGGATCCATCTCCCTAATCTGTACTCTCATTTTACATCTTCAATTCCATTATCAAATAAAATAAAATTAAATAAAATGTATTTGTAAGGCCCGACAACACACGTTAACACATCCACCACCGGAAACGCTTTAAAACGTTATTGCCCGGCATGCTTTGACCGCCAGACCACGCTGTACAGCGATATTGAGATCAATATTACATCTTTTTCGCCATGGCATTCATAATTCATATATACACCTCCGGCGCTGCAGCTGGACCCTACGGCTAAAAAAAACGACGGCTCAATACCGTCGCCTGGTGGTTACACTGGTAAACAGGATATGACTGCTGTGCGTCCATTAAATTCATCCGGCCATCAGACATTGTTGCAAGGCTCCCAACAGATACTATAGTAGATATCGATCGCTTTATAAACTTAATAATCTATATGATTTCGGCATTTATTGCAACATACAAACCGGAAATGGACTTAGGCGATCGACGTCCTATACCTGGGATCTTTCACCGCCAGTCTCATTGACACACGGTAAGAGGAATACAACGTTATTTCCAGCCCAATTGTTTATTATTTTCACTGCAAACCGATCTGATCAATATATCACCCATACTACATAAAGCATTTACTGACGATCACGGAATTATAAACGACGCCCCCCCCTTTCATCCGCGCATGATGAGGCATAACGTATAGGATCATATACAGTTTAATTTTTTTATATAGCGTGTATCGGGAATAAACGGCAGTTGATAATCTATATATGCGTTTATGCCTATAAATCACGTTCTATGAATTACTGCAGAAAACGATAAAAACATACTTATATTCTAGAAGGTATTTTTGGAAGAATCTATGAATGAAAAAGTATAACGTTCCTACATCCTGAACGATAGATAATCGATGTTGAATGGGCCATAGTAATGTCAATTTAGCAATACAATTTAAAAAGTTATAGCCCTGCAAAGAAGGTGAACATCTCCATAGGCTGAGAGTGGTGGCAGTGAGGCTACATTGATGGATATAACCGTGGCAGGGAATGTGTTAATGTCTCCATGGGCCAGACACGTCTTATTTAAACAAGTCAAGAAGAAACATCACAATAAATCAAGAACAAAATAAAAACACGATAAAGTCCAATTTTTTTTAAATAAATAAAATAAATGCAACACTCCCAAACATACCCCACGCGAAGGTAAGGAAAAACTCACTAAAACCTGTAACGACCCCAGGCCCAGCCCTTTGTGGGCCTGTTATGATCAGAAAGACATTGGACATTCCCTACCTCCTGTCACTGGTCTCATGGCGTCCATTTTGTCTGTTCTCACAAATGTGCTTAATGTAATTAATTGTTTGAGTAATGTAATTTCATTGTGTGTGTTGTTGACCTTCCCTTACCTTGTGTGATGTGGTTCCCCTGTTTTGGTTTTGTGTTTGTGAGATTGCTTTGGTGTTTAGTTGGTGTTAATTGTTTCTATGTTTTAGACTGGCCTGCCAGGTGTTTGCAATCATGATTAGTCTAGGTATTTAAGCGTGTGTCGTTCTCTCCTCGTCATGGCGTAATTTCCTCCAGTTCCTCGGTGTTCCCCTGCTCGTAGTGTCTCCTGTCTTCTCCCATGCCTTGCTGTCTTTGTTTTGAGTCATTGTAAGTAAGCTTAGTATTCCGTTTTGTGCATCTTTGTTTTCTCGTTTTCCCAGTTCGTTTTGTATGTTGTGCCAGCGCCACGTTGCCCTTTGTTTTGTTTGTCCCGGTATTATTATTCATGCTCCAGTTATTCTCTAATAAATAGATCCCAGTATCTTAGAAGAGCAACTGCCGTCTCCGTTTCCTCCATTCATTAGTCATTGTCCGCAGTATTGGGTTCTCTCTCCTCTCCACACTACCCCCATTCGTAACAAAAACATAGCAATAGGAAAAAATGCACCACAGGCAATGTGGAGGAGAGAAACCTTAGAAGGGCCATTTAAGGGGGGATCTCCCTTCTTAGATGTCGGTGATAGTAGTGTTGCAATAAAACAGGCGAAACAGTTGGTAAGCATGCACTCATGTGTAATGAAACACAGATAAGTGCATGCAATAGCAACTGAACATTTTGAAAGATAAAAAATAGAGCTGATGGCGGATCTATTTGAGGCAAGGGGGCGGCGCAGAGAGGGTTGCATCCTCCCGGTCATCATCACGGGACGTCCAACACTCCGGTCATCACTACGAGACAGCCGGAGACAGGGAGACAGGGAGACGGGACAGGCGTTAGTCAGTTCGCGTAATTGTGATGGGCGGACATTACAAGTGGTAACCATATATGTGAATAGAATAGATATATGTAGTAAGCATATTATGTTAATAGAATAGAAGTACTTAACCCAGCAATGAACTCTAAACCATGTTGACAGACCAAAGACGGTGAGAAGCTGATCCATGGCCTCTGTGGTGCACATAGAACAGTCACTGCAATCTTGGCCAAGACCCCGAGACATCCACCACCTTGGTCAACACTATGAGACAACCACTCAGAGAGATGGGGGGGGGGGCAGGGGTTAGAGAGTTACCATTTTTGTAGTGGGCGGAGATGGAGCAATAAATACATGTAGTGAGCATTAGGGGTGTAACGGTACGTGTATTCGTCCTGCGAATTTACGGTACGTGGCTCACGGTGCGGTACGTGCAGGCAGCCATACGAAGAATACGTCTCTCATACATACCACTATGTGAACATTTTACAAATCTATGCTCAATATCTTTACTTTACACTGGCTTACTAACAGTCTTAACACAGAAGGTCATTCATTTAACGTTGCATATCAAGCTAGGATTGCCACATTTAGATGATGAATAAAACGATGAAGCTTGTAAAGGCATGAACAAGCCGACAGAACAAATGAACGCGCACTCTGCACTCAGCTGTTTCTCCCCTCCTCTCCTCCCCTTACCTACAGGTGTCACTGAAACAAAACCAACCATGAATGATACAGTATGTTTGTAACACAGCATATACAATAGGCTGAACATTTTCATCGTTTTCTTGTTCGCGTAATAATGTTAACCAATGGAAAGACACACGCGCGCACACACACACACCAACTTTCTTCTGCGCTACTTTCCAGCTGATCAGAAAAAAAATAAAAAATAAAAACACGTAAACATACTTTTGCTGATCTGGACTGGTCCTTTGAGCTCCTCTCCAGTCGAGCTACTACGATGTTTAAATCCAAAATAGTGATAAATCCTCTTATTGTTGTGTAACATGGCATCTCTTTTCTAGTCTTTCTCTGCGTCACGTGAAGTAAAATCTACTCTAGAAGTGAAAGTGAAACAATACAACGGTGGGGGGTGGGGGCAGTAGGCAATTAATTTACTCAAGTGGATTCCTGAACACAGAATGACACCATTATTACTGACTGACTACCGCAGCAAGCCTAGGTGGAACTAAGTATACTAACTTAGTTATTATAACCTAATAATAATTATTATAATAATTATTATAAATATATAATAATCATAAATATTGTTTTCCTGTGTACCGAAATCGTACCGAACCGTGACCCCAAAACCAAGGTACATACCGAACCGTTGCTTCCGTGTACCCTTACACCCCTAGTGAGCATGCATACATGGTGACAATTTCACAATTGTCTTATATACTGTGATTCTATACTGTGAGTAATAGATAGAACTACTGCAAGCGTATGTATACAGGATGAGATACAAGACAATAGCTCAGGGCCCTATGCCCCGGGGGGCAGGAGTAACCACTCAGAATTGGTCAGGGCAGAGCAGGTAAGGTTCAGCACTGCAGCCCAGGCAGAAGGCGGTATGAAGCTCCATGTGTTACGAGCTGGCTCAAGCTCGCAACAAGAATGGGGAGACACAGGCATGTTATTTAAGAAATAACAAAGATTTATTTAAACGAAACTAATCTGCAGCCAATAAGTATGAGTATCAGTGTGTGTGTGTGTGCAGTGTATGGATGAGAGTGTAAGTGCAGCCTGGATGTTGTAAGTGGAAAACCAAAAGACCAAAACAATCAAACAAAGGACCAAATATGTGGGGAGTTCGCCAAAGAGCAGAGGCAGGCTCTCTCTATTATCTTGCATGGGACACACCGGCCCAGGTGTGCCCCAATTAGGCTGACAAGCCCTCCCCAGCTCTGCTCTGTCAGCCACCCCACCAATCCTGTGAATCAAGGACACAGAGCAGAGCAAGCAAACACAATGTGGGGGAGGGTCGTCACACATGGGACCGGTTGAGACAGAGACAGAGGTTAAAAAGGTTCTCCCATGTCTGCAGAAAAGAAGACATGGGAGCAAATAGACATCTTAAAGGTGACATGCATTATAAATGTCTTTTTTCAGTGTCTAGCATTGTATTATAGTAATAGGAGTTAGTATCAATGTGTCTCTAAATACCATATTGGCGGATTGCCGTCATTCAGGTCATTCAGGTCATTCATTTCCTGGTTCGAAAAAATCAGGTCATTCTGATTTGACTCGCATGGTGACGTCACGTGGCGAGGGTGGAGCGGATAGTGATCTGATTGGCTCTGTGGTTGTAGCGCACCAAACAGGGTTTGACAGAGAGCGAGCGAGAGAGAGAGGGAGAATCAGATAGACCCGCACACATACACACACGCGCGTCGCGCTGTCGTCTCTTGGTCTGTCTCTCTCTCTCCCCCTCTCTATCTCTCTCTCTCTCTCTCTCTCTCTCTCTCTCTCTCTCTCTCTCTCTCTCTCTCTCTCTCTCTCTCTCTCTCTCTCTCTCTCTCTCGATTCGGGAGCATAAAACTAACACCCCGTCTATAGCGCGCAGCACAGTGGAAGACTTCTGAAGTATCTTTCATTCATTCTAGTCTCTGTGATCGTATAGTGTTTACCCTTCTACTCTCCATGGGCTGCATTTCAATGTGGTTCGGTTGTAGGAAGGAAGCGCAGACGAGGTGGTTTGAATAAAACAAAGCTGTGTTTATTTCCATTTCAATAAACACAAGCTAGATGAATCAACTTAGTACAGGGTCTTCTTCTTCTATCTAATTATCTCTTTGGTGTTTCAGTTTTGTCCATGATCTGATCAGCTGCGAGCGGTGTGGTTCTGGTTGTCTCGGGTTGTCCAGACAACACGAGGCCTCTCTTTGTGGTTGCTGGTTGCCAAGGCAACCTGGTTGTCCGAGATTCTCAGCGCTCAGGGCCGGGACCGGGAGCGCTTGATTCGTCTGTTGGCGTGTCTGGATCCCCTGCTGCGAAGCGATCCTGTCATCGTCTGTGTCCGTCCTTCTGTGTGTCTCGGTGCTGTTCCTTAAACTTCTAAACCACACCTCCCAGTGCATCGTCGGATGACGCTGCCCTAGGAGGTGTCAGCCTATCAAATCAATTTGAAACCAGCTGGTCTTTCTGAGGTCAAGAAAGGCTTGCCCCCTTTGCTTTTCTTTAAGAGAACTAAGGTTATACAAATTAGCCTATTGGATTCATTATTTTACATTTAGAATTAGCAAATCAAGTCATAATATTTGAACACAAACACATGGACACTTTTCTTGACAATGCTAATGGTCGTCTTGGCTGAAAACAGTTTTAGAAGTCATTTCACCACATGTACTTTGATTTTCACAGTGTAGGACAATTTCTAGTCTCCATGAAACACAACATTTGCAAATTGTCTAACACTTAACCTCTGATATTTACCAATTAAATGCATTCTTATTGTTTTACTGTTATCCTTGGTCGTTTTGAACCAGTTTTTAATATCCAGTTACTCAAATTATTAAACAGAACACAGATTTCACAGTTCTGAGTTAGTTTGGTGCTAATCTCAGCTTGTTGTTTCACTTAATTTAATTCCTTCTATGCCCCTGCTAGGCAGGGCTTAATTTTTCAATCTTGATGCACTGAGCACCTGGTCCCACTTGGGTGCAAACAGAGTCATATATCTTCATGCTGGAGGGCTCTGTTTACAGTCTGTTTACTCTGTTTCCTGACCCCCTCCTCCGTTACGACCGGGGGCTATTTATCCTGTTACCCCAACTTTAGATAGTTCTCAGGATAACACGATCGAGTTTTACGACTTATGGCTGTAGCCACAGTTCCTGTTCCCTATGCTGGGAACCATCTCCTGACCTCCGTCTGTTATGAGATGGCCATTTCTAAACACAGCTGCTAATCTCATCTGATAAGGTGCTATTCTGAACCGTTGGTAGAATGTACCATGAAGTCATAAACAGTCCTTGGCCTTATCAGCGAACCACCATCTGTGCTTAGCCCTGATGGCAGATCTGTCCTGTCTGGTGACAACTACTAGCCACTCATATCACCTTTGTGAAACCCTATGTGAGCATAGTTATTTCTAACTAAAACAATATGATAACCTTAGTATGATTACGACAGATGTCCTGGAGTTGGATGTAGATTTTGATTGGGATGCAGTCTGGGAAAGTAATCTTTAACATTGTTTTAGCTTTATTTAATCACTAAGTATTTTGTTCAGTTTTCTTGAGTTTTTATATGTTTCATTTGATAATACACGACACTTCCTCAAACGGGAGAGGGAGAGAGAGAAAGAGAAGGGGACCTGCGTCTCGCACGCAGCTGTGTTTACACAGTGCTCTCTCTCTTCGCTCTCTCTCTCTCTCTCTCTCTCTCTCTCTCTCTCTCTCTCTCTCTCTCTCTCTCTCTCTCTCTCTCTCTCTCTCTCTCTCTCTCTCTCTCTCTCTCTCTATCTCTCTCTCTCTCTCTCTCTCTCTCTCTCTCTCTCTCTCTCTCTCTCTCTCTCTCTCTCTCTCTCTCTCTCTCTCTGACTGTCACTGAAAGTGCTTATGGGCGGAGCCCAGCCAATAACAGGCTGAAATCTTGAGGCTGGAAAATGATGCTTTTGAGTACTCCATTAGAAATATAAAACAATGATTTTTTTTTTAAATAAACCTTACAGATGTCTTCCATAGACTCACAGGAATTGTGTAAAGTTGCCCAAATAGTGCTAGGAATAGCAATGCAGGTCCCCTTTAACTAAACTAGACAGATTAATCTAAGGGTCAGTCCCCGACCAGGTGAGATCAGGGTAGGTTGAAGGAGAGAGAGAAAAGATGGGTCTTAAGCAGGGATTTAAAAGCTTCGACAGGTGACCCCTGACGATGGCAGGCAATTTGTTTCACAGGTAGGGAGCGCGGTAAACAAAGGCTCTGTGGCTGGCGGATTTCTTTTTAACCCTTGGAATCGATAGAAGCCCCGCATTTTGTGAGCGCAGAGCACGAGCTGGCAAGTATCGAGAGATGAGATCGGATAGATAGAGCGGTGCGAAACCATTTAAAAATTTGTAGGCGAGGAGTAGCACTTTAAAGTCAGATCTGGCTTGAATAAGAAGGTGGACAAACTGGTGTGATGTGATAACATTTTCTAGTTTTAGTTAGTATCCGTGCAGTCGCATTTTGCACAAGTTGAAGATTTTAGATGCTTGAATTAGGTAGGCCTGAAAAAAGTGCATTACAGTAGTCTAGACATGATGAGACAAAAGCATGAATTAGGGTTTCAGCATCAGCCAGAGTTAAAATGGGGTGAATTTTGGCGATATTACGAAGATGGAAGAAGGCAATTTTGGTGAAATTTTTTATATGTGCATTAAATGAGAGGGAGGAATAAAAAATTACTCAGAGGTTTTTTATGGTGGAGCTCTGAGATACATGACAAGTATCAAAGTTGAGGGAGATGTCCTCAAACAGGCCTCTGTGGTTTGGGGGGCCAACAATTAACATCTCAGTTTTATCTGCATTAAGGAGTAGAAAGTTTTGCGACATACACTTTTTAATGGCAAGCAGGCAAGCCTCAAGATTTTGTAATTGGGAGGAATCATTTGGCTTAATAGGTATATATAATTGGGTGTCATCAGCATAAAAATGAAAGTTTATGACAAATTTGCATAGGATATTGCCGAGGGGTAGCATATAAATCGAAAATAGCAAAGGGCCCAGAACAGAGCCTTGTGGGACACCGCATTGCACTGGGAGGGTCTCAGATGTTAAATCATTATAGACCATGCAGTGTGTTCTATCACTTAAATAAGATTTAATCCAAGCGAGTGCGTGACCCCGAATGCCAACATGATTCTCGAGCTGACTTAGAAGAATCGAATGATCGATAGTGTCAAAGGCTGCACTGAGACAAGCAATAAGAGCACAGAGGTTAGGTTTGAGTCAAGAGAGAGCAGTAAGTAATTTGTGACTTTGGTAACCGCCGTTTCGGTGGAGTGTAAGGCTCTAAAGCCAGATTGAAAAAATTCATTAGGATTATTGGGTCTCATTCCCGAACGAATTTACGACCAAAAATGTCCTCTTAGGCAGATTTCTGCACATTTAAGACATATTAGGGCTGATAGCGCGAGTCCCCAAATTTTCCTGAGATCAGATTTGAGCGTGGCTGAGGGCAGATTTAAGAGTGCTGAGGAGCACACTTATGATTGATTGACTAATTGAAAATGTTATTAACTTGACAGACTGTGTTCTCATAGTGATTCCTTCATGTTAACGCTACAGGCCTCCTTGGAATTAATTACTTAATCATAATTAATATAAATATGACAATATTTGTACGATAAGTAATTACGCATTTGATGTAGGAAAAATAAATAATATGGATTCATCTGATCACAGGGCAGCTGCTTAACCATATCTGAACCAGCTATTTTGGACAAATGTATAATTACTTTAATTACTCAGATATTCAAACACAATTATGCAATTATTGTGAAATGATTGAAAATAACAATTATTTAATGCCTTCTGTGGAATTTATATTTCTTATTTGTTACATGTATCTGTTTTAATGATTAATTATATACATTTGAAATAATGCAGGTCAACATGCAATGTATCCCATTGATTGGTATACAATGGGACAGACCTTTGTTTGATTGATTGATTGATTGATTGATTGATTGATTGATTGATTGATTGATTGATTGAAAACTTTATTAACAGATTGCACAATGGGTACAGTACAGTACAGCTCAATTACATACAATTGTTAAGGGGATGCAGACCAGAGAAATACTTTCGTCTTGTTTACATCAGGGTCCCCCATTTTCAATTCATCATAACATATATGACACACACGACATACAGATAGACAGTACTGCTACATCTATACATTTATGACATACCAGATTTGCAAATACAGTACTGTTTGTGATACAAAAAGAGTCCAGAAAAGAGAGTATATACATTTAACGTAGAAACTGTTGGACGAGGTAGGGTAGGTGGGGTGGGTTGGGTGGGTGGGTGGGGGGTTTGGGACTGTACATTGGAGGTGGTTGGGTGGGGGTGGGGGGGGTGGGGTTGGCTAGGAGGGGTGGGTGGGTGGGGGACACTGTACAAGCAAAACTGTACATTGGAATATTGACAAAACCATACTTGGTCATTTACTGTACATTGGAGGGGGTTGATATAGCTATAAAACTGCATTCCTTCGAATATATCATTAATCAATTAAACTTATATTGAAATACACTATATAGCCTATACACCAACACTGAAATGACACTGGATAAATAAATAAATAAGAACTAAAGCTAATCGCATGGAAATAGACTGCATTAAGATTCCATAACAAGTCTTGGGTGTGCCAGTATGGCCTACGTGTCTAATGAACAGTATAGGCTTAATATATTCGAGTTACTTGTTTCATTAGGATTTAGTAGATACTATATATGCTCTGCCTCTGCCCTACGTACAGTATAAGTACAGACTGTACCTATACTGTACGTAGGGCAGAGCATATAGTATCTACTAAATCCTAATGCAACAAGTCATTAATGGAATAATAAGCCTATACTGCGTTCATTCATTACGCCGTAGGCTACAGTATACTGCACGCGCGTGCGCACGCGCGTGTGTGTGTGTGCTGCGCTGCGGCGGGTGTACCACGAGCTGTACTATATATGATGACAATACATTAATCTAATCTCATTTCGATGGGTCATGCAAGACTCGCAAGGCACTTCCGCATCCATTTCCACACAGCTGCGTCATTACTTTGCCTTATAAGGGGCTCTGAAGGCGTTGTTTTGTATGCAAATTACCTGAACAGGAACGTGCTTTCGAGTTTAAGACAGAATGCCATTCTCCAAGCAGATATCAGATCATATCACAGCTGTGACCGTTTCAGTCCCTTAACATATCCTGCGCCAAAAACGTCGTACAACGTGTTTCAAGGTCATGCTAATTCTGCCATTCCACGGCGTACGACGTTATTGAGATCATATTTAATTTTTTCGCCATGGTATTCATAATGCCCTCACCCAGCCTCGGCTGATACAGTGGGAGCCTGCACAACTCTGCAACGCTTCAATACTGCCGCCTGGTGGTGATCGGGCGAGTTACAACCGGAAATGGATCTCTGGTGATCTCCGTGTACCGGGGAAATGCGTCCGGCACTCACATATTGTTGCGGGACTCTAGACACACAGCCGTACATATGTATCGCTGCCATAACTCAATAATCGATATGATTTGGGCGTTTATTGTTATTATACAAACCGGAAATGGATCTAGGCGATCCACGTCAAATAAGTGGGATCTTTTTCCTCCAGTCTCATCGGTGAACGGTAAGAGGACGCTGACGTAATTTTCAGCGTGATTGTTTATTATTATTAATGCAAACTGCTCTGATCAATATATCACCCATACTACATAAAGCATTTACTGACGATCACGGAATTATAAACGACCCCCCCCCCGTTCATCCGCGCATGATCAGTCATAACGTTTAGGATCATTTACAGTTGACATTTTTTAATATAGCATGTATTGGCAACAAACGGCAGTTGATAATCTATATTATGCGTTTATGCCTATAACTCACGTTCTAGGAATTACTGCACAAAACGATAAAAACATATTTATATTCTAGACGGTATTTTCGTATGAATCTATGAATGAAAAAGTATAACGTTCCTACATCCTGAACGATAGATAATCGATGTTGAATGGGCCATAGTAATGTCAATATAGCAATACAATTTAAAAAGTTATAGCCCTGCAAAGAAGGTAAACATCTCCATAGGCTTAGAGTGGTGGCAGAGAGTGGTATGAGACGGGCAAACTCAGTGGCAGTTAATGTGTTAACACATTCGGGACGGGCCACGTATATATCCGTGTTTCGAATCCATGCAAGGTTGTTTTGGCTTTTATTTCATTTTAATAACCTATTCAAGGTCACCGAGCTGCACTGCAGATGTACCCTACTCTTTGAATTAGAAAAAGTGCATTACCGGCCAGATCCTCTTAGGGGCGCTGTATCGATAATGCAGTGTTCCCTGTGGCAGAAGTTGTTTTTTTGTCTGGATTTCCAATGTAGTTTTCTACTCACCTGAAGCGATCCCTATACCCTGTTGTACGGAATATGTTTTGGATTGCGGATTTCACTATGCAGTAAGGGAATATATCATCAGCCAATGGACATATCGATCTACCAGATGGCGATCGATAACTGGGAAATGGTCTGGGGGATCCAACCAGCTCATGGTAAGATCTTTTTCATGTAAATTACATGCTGATCAGAGCTTGTTATGATACTCAACCAGCCGATCAGCGTATGTGGCTACTGAGACGAACACGGTTATTGGTAATCAATAATCAGAAACGACGTCCCCCCCCCCCCTTCATGCTTGAGGATCGTACCGATCATATGCAGTTTGAGTTTTAACTGTAGCTTCTGTATAACCGAAATGCCATTGGATATAACGTTAGTAGCTATTAGCCCTTTATCCAGCCTTCCAGGAAATATACTAGACCCAATCCCGTATAACGCTTATATTCAAGACGCTATAAAATGAGAACGTATTGATGAAAAAAGTATTTCTTTAAGCCATTTTGAAGGGACGGTTTATGGACTCAATTGACAATGAGAATAGACAGATAGCAATACTATAAAGCAGGGGTAGGCAACCCTAGGCACGCGTGCCTGCATAGGCACGCGTGCCTGCATAGGCACGCGGGGGCATTTTCATAGGCACAGGGGGCAGCATTAAAAAAATTAAATAAAATAAAATATTATATATTTTTTTATTTTTTATTTTTTTTGCTTTGAAATATTATATTCAAATATTTTGCACTGTTGTCGCATTTATCTTGTTGAAATCCTCCCACAGGTTATTTTTACTACCACAAATTTAATTGAGACCCTTTATTAGTTTATTATTTCAATTTAGCTGGAAATACATTGCTACATCATTCAGTAACATTTGCAGAGCCTTATAACAAAAACATTATTACGGTCACCATTGTGACCAGTGGGATTAATCAACAAATTGTATTATTTATTTTTCTATTTCATTGAACATTGCACATGTTAAAAGCCATTTTTTTACTCAAAATGTGAGTATTACCAAGTCAACTTGTGTTCTTAAAACAATGACAATAAACAGTTTTATTAGGTTGAAATAATGTGGCTGTGTACTTATTTTTCTGTTAACTTATTATGGATTGAAAACTGAAAACTAACTGAACTCAATATTTGAAAGTTCTGGTAACTTATTATTATAAAAAAAAATTACAGTGTAGTCTTGCGATCAATCAAAACTTATTTACACGATATACCTCACATTCACCCTCCATTCACATCCTGGTGTTTTCCTGGTGTTCTCCATTAGGCCTGTAGGTGGAGCTATGACAGCACACGTACAGTACACACACCGATGGTGTGTGATGTGTCCAAAAATGAATGGGCAAATGTGAGTGAAATGGTCGCACTGTATGCAGCTGTTTGTCTGCATTGCATTGCTCCCCCCCCCCCCCAACTCAGATTTAGGGTTGATACAACCATCATAATAATTGTTAATAATAACAATAACAATAATTAAAAAATTATCATTAAAAAGACCTGATTATGAGAAAAAAAAATTACGATGCATGGAATATTGTTGAGGCACACTAGTTACAACTATATTTCAAACAGGCACTCCATGTCAAAAAGGTTGCTGACCCCTGCTATAAAGTATATAGATTTAGCTCTACAAACAGCCCCACGGACTGTGCAAGTCTGTTTACATATGCTGGCCGTCTACAGTGATTTTAGACGCATCCAAATGGCCACCAATGTGTTAAGACAAACAGGGCAAATCTTTATTATAGAACAAAGGCGGCACAGTCCCTTTATGGGAGAACACAAAACACTAGAGTCAAGGAAAACTGGGAAATGCGGCACTGTGCCTTTAAGAGGCGAACAGGCTAAGGGACTAGGGCTAAAGGACAGGGCCAGGGCTAAATGTCAAGGACCAGGACCAGGGGCACTGGAGAGGGGAACAGGGGAGAACACAAAACACTAGAGTCAAGGAAATAAGGAAAATGCGGCACTGTGCCTTTAAGAGGCGAACAGGCTAAGGGACAGGGCTAAGTGTCAGGGACAAAGGCTAAGGGCCAGGGCTACGGGCCAGGGCTGCTTACAGGGATGAGGACAGGGTTCCGACGGCGGAGGCCTGGCAAGGGGACAGGGGCCCGACGGCGGGGGCCGGGCACGGAGACAGGGGCCCGACAGCGGAGGCCGGGCACGGAGACAGGGGCCCGACGGCGGAGGCCTGGTACGGAGACAGGGGCCCGACGGCGGAGGCCTGTCACGGGGACAGGGGCCCGACGGCGGAGGCCTGGTACGGAGACAGGGGCCCGACAGCGGAGGCCGGGGGGAAGAGGCGCCATCCTCCCGTGGAAATAGGGAGCGATGACGCGCCGGCTTGACGTCTGAAGTGGGAACACTGGCAACCTCCCATAGAGAATTAGAGAGCGAAGGCGGTGTCCCACTCCAGGCACGGAGATCCTCTTCCTCCTCCTCGGGGGGGCCGGGCACGGAGACTTGACTTGACTTGAGACAGGGGCCCGACAGCGGAGGCCGGGGGGAAGAGGCGCCATCCTCCCGTAGAGAATTAGGGAGCGATGACGCGCCGGCTTGGCGTCTGGAGTGGGAACACTGGCAACCTCCTGTAGAGAATTAGAGAGCGAAGGCGGTGTCCCACTCCAGGCACGGAGATCCTCTTCCTCCTCCTTGGGGGGGTTGGGCACGGAGACTTGACTTGACTTGACTTGAGACAGGGGCCCGACAGCGGAGGCCGGGGGGAAGAGGCGCCATCCTCCCATAGAGAATTAGGGAGTGATGACGCGTCGGCTTGACATCTGGAGTGGGAACACTGGCAACCTCCCGTAGAGAATTAGAGAGCGAAGACGGTGTCCGACTCCAGGCACGGAGATCCTCTTCCTCCTCCTCGGGGGGGGGGGGGCGGGCACAGAGTCTTGACTTGACTTGAGACAGGGGCCCGACAGCGGAGGCCGGGGGGAAGAGGCGCCATCCTCCCGTAGAGAATTAGGGAGCGATGACGCGCCGGCTTTACGTCTGGAGTGGGAACAATGGCAACCTCCCGTAGAGAATTAGAGAGCGAAGACGGTGTCCCACTCCAGGCACGGAGATCCTCTTCCTCCTCCTCGGGGGGGCCGGGCACGGAGTCTTGACTTGACTTGACTTGAGACAGGGGCCCGACAGCGGAGGCCGGGGGGAAGAGGCGCCATCCTCCCGTAGAGAATTAGGGAGCGATGACGCGCCGGCTTGACGTCTGGAGTGGGAACACTGGCAACCTCCCGTAGAGAATTAGAGAGCGAAGGCGGTGTCCCACTCCAGGCACGGAGATCCTCTTCCTCCTCCTTGGGGGGGGCCGGGCAACGCAGAACAAAGGGGTCCCAGGGGACCGGGGCGAAGAGATGCCATCCTCCCGTGGAAAATAGGGAGTGATGACGCGCCGGCTTGACGTCTGGAGTGGGAACACTGGAAAACCTCCCGTAGAGAATTAGAGAGCGAAGACGGTGTCCCACTCCAGGCAAACGGCGACAGGTGGTGATGGCTGGCACGTCGTCTCACGCCGGAGACGCGGCAGGTGATGGTAACATACAGGATGGTAACGTACAGAACTCCATGAACACAGAGTGAACACAGATACAGAACGACCCGACCAGGACTGGAAGGGAGGTCCAGGTATATAAAGCCCTCTGGGGCGCTAATCATAAACTATGACAGCTGCGTGAAGGTAGTCCAAGGGTGGGGGCTGGTGAAGAGTAGAGGAGAGTAAATCATCGCAAGGGTGGGGGCTGGTGAGGGAGAGTAGACAGGGAAAAGTTCAGGGAACAGGCGAATCCTCACAGTAGCTCCCCCTCCACGGGAGCCACCGGGCGACCGAAACACTACCATGACGGGGCAGAACACTAACATGGCGGTCAGAACACTAACATGACGGGGCAGAACACTAACATGACGGGGCAGAACACTAACATGACGGTCAGAACACTAACGAAATCAGACAGCGGGGCAGGGGACAAGACAAGGCAACAATCCAAAAAAAACTGGGCCATGCTAGCAGGGGAAGCTACACCTAAAGTGGGGCTAGCAGAGGGACTGGGTAGCTGCCAGAGCATTGCTAGCTACAGGCCCTATGCTAGCTGTACTGCTACATTAGCATAGAGGCTGCGCTAGCTGCCGGAGCTAGGCTAGCAGACAGGGCTGGACTAGCAAAGGAGAACAAGCTAGCTGGAAGGACAGTCCTAGCTGTGGGGAACAGGGTAGCCAACAGGGGAGCTAACGAGGGAGTCAACAGGGGAACTAACAGGGGAACTAACAGGGGAACTGACAGGGGAACTAGAGGGAGCTAGAGGGAACTAGAGGGAGCTAGAGTGGGTTAGAGGGAACTAGAAAGAACTAACAGGGGCTAACTCACATACACTGTCTGTGCTGGCTGGGGTCGTCGACGGGCTGGGTCGTACTGTTATGGTTTGTAAACCGACCCCAATCGCACAACACAAGACAGGTATGAGAGTAAGCCAAAACAGGGCAAATCTTTATTATAGAACAAAGGCGGCACAGTCCCTTTATGGGAGAACACAAAACACTAGAGTCAAGGAAAACTGGGAAATGCGGCACTGTGCCTTTAAGAGGCGAACAGGCTAAGGGACTAGGGCTAAAGGACAGGGCCAGGGCTAAATGTCAAGGACCAGGACCAGGGGCACTGGAGAGGGGAACAGGGAGAACACAAAACACTAGAGTCAAGGAAATAAGGAAAATGCGGCACTGTGCCATTAAGAGGCGAACAGGCTAAGGGACAGGGCTAAGTGTCAGGGACAAAGGCTAAGGGCCAGGGCTACGGGCCAGGGCTGCTTACAGGGATGAGGACAGGGTTCCGACGGCGGAGGCCTGGCAAGGGGACAGGGGCCCGACGGCGGGGGCCGGGCACGGAGACAGGGGCCCGACAGCAGAGGCCGGGCACGGAGGCAGGGGCCCGACGGCGGAGGCCTGGTACGGAGACAGGGGCCCGACGGCGGAGGCCTGTCACGGGGACAGGGGCCCGACGGCGGAGGCCTGGTACGGAGACAGGGGCCCGACAGCGGAGGCCGGGGGGAAGAGGCGCCATCCTCCCGTGGAAATAGGGAGCGATGATGCGCCGGCTTGACGTCTGGAGTGGGAACACTGGCAACCTCCCGTAGAGAATTAGAGAGCGAAGGCGGTGTCCCACTCCAGGCACGGAGATCCTCTTCCTCCTCCTCGGGGGGGCCGGGCACGGAGACTTGACTTGACTTGACTTGAGACAGGGGCCCGACAGCGGAGGCCGGGGGGAAGAGGCGCCATCCTCCCGTGGAGAATTAGGGAGCAATGACGCGCCGGCTTGACGTCTGGAGTGGGAACACTGGCAACCTCCCGTAGAGAATTAGAGAGCGAAGGCGGTGTCCCACTCCAGGCACAGAGATCCTCTTCCTCCTCCTCGGGGGGGGCCGGGCACGGAGACTTGACTTGACTTGACTTGAGACAGGGGCCCGACAGCGGAGGCCGGGGGGAAGAGGCGCCATCCTCCCGTAGAGAATTAGGGAGCGATGACGCGCCGGCTTGACGTCTGGAGTGGGAACACTGGCAACCTCCCGTAGAGAATTAGAGAGCGAAGACGGTGTCCCACTCCACGCACAGAGATCCTCTTCCTCCTCCTCGGGGGGGGCCGGGCACGGAGACTTTACTTGACTTGACTTGAGACAGGGGCCCGACAGCGGAGGCCGGGGGGAAGAGGCACCATCCTCCCGTAGAGAATTAGGGAGCGATGACGCGCCGGCTTGACGTCTGGAGTGGGAACACTGGCAACCTCCCGTAGAGAATTAGAGAGCGAAGACGGTGTCCCACTCCGGGCACGGAGATCCTCTTCCTCCTCCTCGGGGGGGCCGGGCACGGAGACTTGACTTGACTTGACTTGAGACAGGGGCCCGACAGCGGAGGCCGGGGGGAAGAGGCGCCATCCTCCCATAGAGAATTAGGGAGCGATGACGCGCCGGCTTGACGTCTGGAGTGGGAACACTGGCAACATCCCGTAGAGAATTAGAGAGCGAAGGCGGTGTCCCACTCCAGGCACGGAGATCCTCTTCCTCCTCCTCGGGGGGGCCGGGCAACGCAGAACAAAGGGGTCCCAGGGGACCGGGGCGAAGAGATGCCATCCTCCCGTGGAAAATAGGGAACGATGACGCGCCGGCTTGACGTCTGGAGTGGGAACACTGGAAAACCTCCCGTAGAGAATTAGAGAGCGAAGACGGTGTCCCACTCCAGGCAAACGGCGACAGGTGGTGATGGCTGGCACATCGTCTCACGCCGGAGACGCGGCAGGTGATGGTAACGTACAGGATGGTAACGTACAGAACTCCATGAACACAGAGTGAACACAGATACAGAACGACCCGACCAGGACTGGAAGGGAGGTCCAGGTATATAAAGCCCTCTGGGGCGCTAATCATAAACTATGACAGCTGCGTGAAGGTAGTCCAAGGGTGGGGGCTGGTGAAGAGTAGAGGAGAGTAAATCATCGCAAGGGTGGGGGCTGGTGAGGGAGAGTAGACAGGGAAAAGTTCAGGGAACAGGCGAATCCTCACAAAAACGCAGTACTTTCAAGTACATTCCAGAACAGTTGACCATTGGGAAAAAAAACTCTTGATTGATCTCAATTTCTCTTATTTAATTTTTTTTATGAACAAACCAGACTAAGAAAAAAGGTAATTTGCGATTTATTATACTTTATACTTAATTTACTTATAGCACATGCATGAGTCTCCAATGAAATCGCTTCGTGTGACAGTGTCCTTTTGAAGCAGAGGGAGGTGCTACAAAGCATGCCATCTAACAACAAACTTCATATAAATCCCACGATTTATTATTGTTTTGACAATGGGTCATGACAAACAAATTACATTGTGTCCGGGACATCCAGTGAAATCGCATTGTGTGACGGCCATTATTTAATTTTTTTTTTGTCTGTGATTTTTCTTTTGTTTCACAATGGCTCATGACAAACCAATTACATAATCCAACATATGTGTAACGAACTAACATATTCCAGTTGACTGTATCTTTTTTGGAGGATTTGTTCAAAATATATTCATACTTCCATTTGTCTATCTATGGAGGATTCATTCAGTCTCATTCAAAAAAGGAAAAAAAAGTAATTCGGTTGTGGGAGGGATCTGGGGTCACGTGGAGTGTGTTATACGAAATAACAACGTCTAACTTGACTGTTTCAGCCAATCAGAATCAAGAAATTTGCATGCCATTGTATAATATGAATTAGTTCCCATTACGGTTCCACCCATGCAATACAATGATAGCTCTTCACACAAAAACACAGAATATATTTCCAATCAGTTACAACAGCACAATCAAATACAAGGTAATGTTTTTGGATTAAAGTTACAAATCACAAGCAGCATTGCATATGCCCCCCAGTCAAGGCTAGATAAATATCTTTCCTAGTATCCCACCATATCTAGTTTCATATCAGATTCAGCGAAGATGGAAGAAAACATAACATAAACCGAGCAAAATCATGTGTGTGTGTTTACATTTTTTAAATAAAATCACTCACCCCACACTACTAAGAAGGAACATCATTCTCTCTTTCAATAGCAAAATAGCTTCCCTCGCTTAGCCAATCCAGTTAGCCATTCTGTTTGTAGTTTTCGATATTAATAGAACGTTGTCCCTTACTCCCTCTCTGAACAATACACAATTGCGGTGTCAGCCTTCCATTTTCTTTTTTCAATTGTTGTTCAAATCATAACTTTATGAAATCGTTCCTTTATGAAACCATCCATCGTTTAGCTAGCTAGAACGAAGGCTATGATGACATTTGGCTTTTAATGCGATTTCATTGGTCTGAAGCCAAATCTCATCTCCTTCCCTTGGTGGGCATTTTGATGTGCACTGGCGAGGCAGAGGCATTGGTGGAGGTGTTTCCTGTTTTATAATAAAAGTTCTCTGCGCTACGAATTTCAGAATAAAAGTGGCTGCTATTTTCATAGGAGAATCGTAGTATGTAGTATGTTTTATTTTCCGTGTTTGATTCAAACCTTGCCGGGCCAAATTAAAATGCCTCATGGGCCACCTATTCGGAACCCCTGATATAGACATATCACACAAACCGCAAAAAAAGAATATGTCTGTTTAAAAAAAAATATAAAAAATACATGAGAGGTTGGGCGGTCCTCGCAAGTGGACCGGCCCACCGGGAACATTCCCGAATTTCCCGATGGCCAGTCTACGCCTGTCTAGCAGTCCCCTGGCATGCTCACTTCTGCCTCTCACAGACACATCACTCTCTCCCTAAGCTGTCTCCTGTAGTATCTTATGGCGACTTGTCCTTTCTTCCTCTCCTCATGTCTTTTTCTAAACATGTTTTTCCCTCTATTAGAAAATAATGCACTGATTCAGGTTTTTCATGTCTATTAAATAAAAATGTCTAAAAATGGTGGCCCAGTTGAGCATTTTTTCTTATAGGTGGAAATGTGAACTATTCTGTATCTCTATACCAAGATACTTATATTCAATTCAATCCATTTATTTATACCAAAAGCTGACTATTGGTAGATACAACATTTTCATTTGACAGCTATGACAGCAGTCGGATAATGTAGCCACTCCATTACACCCTGGTTAGTATGGACATATATAGCCTTCAATGAAAGTGGCTGCTAGTTAGTATCCATGTTAACAGCTTTCCACATATGACCAAGTACTCCAAGGAAATAAGAATATCTTTGTGGGGATAAGAGAGACATACAGACACATGCAGGTATGTCATTATTGGCAGGTTTTCCTAGCACAATGTGAATGGGCGAGGAGGTCTATGAATTTGTATGGAGCCACATTTGTTTGGCATTAACCTGTTCCACACGATGTGAAAATCTGCCTAAAATATATACCTAGGTAAATGGAATATTGCTCCACTTCTACAAGGGCTATTTGCATATTCTTGGTATCTAGGTACATCTATGGACCTCAGGGAATGTATTCACAGTGTCAGAAATATTGTGTCTATTACTAGGCTTGCTTAAATTGTGATGAAACAAAGGAGAATATGAATTATGATTTTTCTTTGCATCTTTGACAGTGAATAACACCATGATAATAATGACCAAACTTAAAAAACTGCCACTGATCTCGTTCAGTACCCTCTTGAGATCATGTGTACAAAAAATCTAAGGACATTAATAAAGGGAAGATGATTCAACCGAAGCCAATTTGCACATTTATATATATATACATATATTATCTTTCAAATGCCCGAGTTCAATTTGGATTTAGTATCACCAGGCGTGCATAAGAACAGATAATGAAATCTACTGTAATCTAGTGTACTTTTTAATTTTCCCCACAGTGCAACCGTTTTGAAACAAATTTCAGATCTAATTGTTCCTACATGCTAACAATAGGGAGGAGAAACTAACTGCGTTTCAATATTTGTCAAAAACGTTACCTTTTGTGGCTTATTATCGCGAACCATAACAGTTATTGATATGATTCATTCAGAACGCTGAACTTTGAACCCCCACAGTATCTGACAGGAAGTGTAGTTCGGAAAAATTCCAACGCTGGTCGACAGCTATGCATGTCCTCTACAAAATGGCCACAAAAATACTACAATTCCCATGGTTCAAATGTCCATTTCCGTTTCCGTCTTGGAATAGACTTCACAAAATCGAAAACTTAAAACTATCTAATGGCACATTTAACCTATTGCTAAACTAACGTATTGATGATAATATACATTCTACATGCTTTTGTGACATGTTAGTGATGTTAATACTTGAAAACGTTTGAGAAATAAATCGCAACTTATATGCAGTATTAAAAAAATATAGATTTATGACCAGATGTCATTTTTTGGGTCTGTTTCAAACTAAGTCCAGGAAGATGGTAACTGCCACTCTGTGCTCAGTGATGCAGTGAGGCACAGTGATGCATTGTATGATGGCTGTTGGAATGAAGGACATCCTGTGCCGTTCAGTGCTGCATTTGGGTAGTGTGAGCCTGGCACTGAATGTGTGATGTGATGAGCTAGAATGGGGTGGCCAACCTGCGGCTCGCGAGCCGCATGCGGCTCTTTGCCCGCCAATGTGTGGCTCCTCCCTCCATTAAAATACAAAGAAAATTATAATATATTATCTTATTCCATAAGACATAGAATAAACATTTACAGACTTTTCTTTTTAAATGGTTCATTTGCATGTTCTTGGTATCTGATTCTAGGGACATCTTTGGATCTCAGGGAATGTATTCCCAGTGTCAGAAATATTGTGTATGTTACTAGGCTTGAGTAAATTGTAATGAACCAAAGGAGAATATCAATATATTTTTTTATCTTTGACTGTGAATAACACCACGCTAAAATTGTCCAGAACTGCAAAAATCGAAGCAAATGAATAAGGGGAAGATGATTAAACAGAAGGTTTTGTAGATACAGTACTGAATTCTGCCATCCGGACACATGCAATTTGAAATATGATTATAGAATATCAGTCGCACATTTGGCCAAGTCGCACATTTATGGATTGGGCAAAAGCTCCCCTTTCCAATGGCAGAATTCAATCTGGATTTAGTATCACCAGGCGTGATTCACAAGTACAGTTACTTTTTTATAATGTACATTTCTCAAATCTTTCATCAGATTGCAACGCCGTTTTCTGATCAGCGATACTGCTGAATCAGGAGAACCCATTCAGAAGAAAAAGAAAACGGAGAAGGTGAAGAATCGTCAGTTTGGTGAACATTATATGCTCTCTGGATTTACTGTCACAACTACAGAGCAACCACAGCCAATGTGTTTCCTCTGTGGTGACGTGCTTTCGAATAATAGCATGAAACCATTCCATTTACATCTTTTTATATTCATATCTAATTCTATTGTCTATATTTATGTCTTTCTGCTATTACCCCGCCCATACCTATACCTCCCCTCCCCCATGCTGCTATGACACCCACATTTACCCAAGGGGATCAATAAAGGAATATCTCATCTGATTGTATCATATTGTATCGCATCGTATCTCATCTCATCTTATCTTATGTTATCTTAGTTTTGTAGCAGAGTCTTCAGTGCTTTCTTAACCTAATGTTACAATGGGAATGAGGTGATGATGTGATGATGTCAGACCTCAGAACTAAAACTTTACTTCAATACACTGCCAACCTGTGTGACCATGTGACTTTATCCAGGTCATCCCCTCACACACACACACACACACACACACACACACACACACACACACACACACACACACACACACACACACACACAGCCGGTCTGCCACAATATAGACTATTAATTATATATCCTGGGGATCACCACGATTGATTGCGTAGTAAGGGGTACTTTAGGTTGGCTTGAAATGCTTTGGGGGTACAGTACTCAAAAAAGGTTGGGAACCAACCTAGGGTACAGGGTACTACATGGTACTACAGGGTACTGCATGGTACTACATGGCACTACAGGGTACTACATGGTACTACATGGCACTACAGGGTATTACATGGTACTACATGGCACTACATGGCACTACAGGGTACTACATGGTACTACAGGGCACTACAGGGTACTACATGGCACTACAGGGTACTACAGGGTACTACAGGGTACTACATGGCACTACAGGGTACTACATGGTACTACATGGCACTACAGGCACTACATGGTACTACATGGTACTACATGGCACTACAGGGTACTACAGGGTACTACATGGCACTACAGGGTACTACATGGCACTAATGGCACTACATGTCTGCTCTTTTGCAGCACCACAAACATGGGAACTCTCTAACTCCCCCCCCCCCCCTCCCCCAGCCCCCCCCTCCCTCCCCCATCCCCCCCCACCCCCTTCCCTCCCCCATCTCTCTGAGTGCCCGTCTCCTAGCGCTGACTAAGGTCATGGATGTCTCGGGGTCTTGGCCAAGATTGCAGTGACTGCTCTACATGCACCACCACCGTCTGTCCGTGGTCCTGTCAACTGATTAACAGTATTAACAGACTGTTAACAGATTAACAGTCAACGCGGTTTCATTGCTGGGTTAAGTACTTCTATTCTATTCACATAATATGCTTACTTCATATATCTACTCCATTCACATATATGCTTACCACTTGTATCTATTGCTATGTCCGCCCACTACAATCACATGAGCTGTCTAACGCCTGTCCCGTCTCCCTTTCCCCCCGTGAGTTGCTGTCCTGGAGGCGTGAATATTAAAGGCAACCAACTTGTGTTCGGCTTTTCTCTGATTGGCCGCGACCCCCCGCCCCCACGCGCAGACAAGCGGCAGTCGTCCCACGTCCCAAATGAAATCCAAGGAGCAAGCGAGCGGCAGCACGGGCAACCAACTTGTGTACCAACGCACTTGTGTTGGGCTGCTGTTCCAACCAACTTGTGTTCAGCTGCGGTAGCAGTGGAGCGCTATGAAATGCGCTGAACTAGAAAGCGTAACGTTATTATGTTTCGCGTTTTTAACAACCAACTACCAGATTCACTCGTCACTGTACATCACGTCTGAAGTATAAACAAAGCCCATACAATTTTTTAGATGAATGATTGTGGATATAATATAGAAAACACATCATTATGATATTGTCAGATGGCGCAAAATACAATGGTGAGTGAGAAATATATCTCCAGTGATAAAACCCAGTGCTCTATGTCTCTATGATACACAGCGTGGATGGGCTTTCAGAGGGAGAGGCATGCATATACATAATTTCACCATAATCAAATACAGACATAATTGTGTGGCTTGACGCAGCAGCGGCGCACGGAAGCCGGGGATAAACCACCGCGGCTGTCGCTTATCAATGACTTCGCGACAGCCATATTATTAGACACTCACTGTACATCAGTGTGGAACTGTACGCTGTAACGTTATAATATGTTATTTCGCCCGTGGAGGCTGCTGAAGCGCCAGCGGGGCGACGCGGTGGTTTATCCGTGCGCCGCCCGCGGCTTGACTCGGTTCAGCTCCAGCAGCAGCAGCGGCCGTTCCTCCGTTGTAGGAAGCCCTTCAATGACAAGCGCTCTCATATTTTGCGAATGCATAAAATATATCTTAAATTATGGCTGTGTCTAATATGGCTGTCGCTTATCAATGACTTCGCGACAGCCATATTAGACACATCGCCATAATTTAAGATATAGTTTATGCATTCGCAAATATGAGAGCTCTGTTATTGAAGTGGGTGGTGGCAGCTTACTAACAGTAGCGATTTTTATTGTTTTGTCATGACCAAACATAATCCCAACATAGATAGGAGGTGTACTGTATGTCAAATGTCGGTCATGTGGTGGAAGAGTTTAGTACAGTCACACAACAGAACACCAGTGTTTCTAGTAGATATGTTTATTAATATAAATAAACACCTCTGTCTGAACTGGTTCGACCAGCGCGTTGGTGCGCTTCTGCCGCGTCTCTCAGCGGAAAAGGGCGTGTGCTAGGGCGGTCACGTGGCCGTGTGGCCAATCAGAGAAACGCTGAACAAAAAGCTGAACACAAGTTGGTTGCCTTTAATATTCACGCATCCTGGAGTGCTGACCGGAGTGTCGGACGTCCCGTGATGATGTCGGGGAGTTCGCGACCCTCTCTGCGCCGCCCCCTATCTCCCTGTCTCCGGCTGTCCCTGAGCAATGACCGGAGTGTTGAATGTCCCGTGACTAAGACGGGGAGGACGTGACCCTCTTTGCGCCGCCCCTGTGCCTCAAATAGATCCGCTATCAGCTCTATCTTCAATCTTTCAAAATGTTCAGTTGCTATCGCTATTAGCACTATCTTTAATCTTTCAAAATGTTGCTATTGCATGTACTCATCTGCGTTTCACTACACACTTGAGTGCATGCTTACCAACTGTTAGTCTGCAACACTACTATCACCGACATCTAAGAAGGGAGATCCCCCCTTGAATGGCCCTTCTAAGGTTTCTCTCCTCCACACTGCCTGTGGAGCATTTTTCCCTATTGTTAGGTTTTAGTGAGTTTTTCCTTACCTTCGCGTGGGGTATGTCTGGGAGTGCTTGCATTCTTTCATTTATTTGCATTTATCTTACATTTTTTGGACCTTATGGTGTTCTTGTTCTGTTCTTGACTTATTGTTATGTTTTCTTTTTGACTTGTTTAAAGAAGACCTGTACGGCCCATGGGGACATTAACGTGTGTTGTCGGGCCTTATAAATAAATTTGATTTGATTTGAACCACTTGTTTAGACTAATCATATCAAGCCATCCCCGGGACTTACAGAAAGAGAGTAGGATGCCCTTAACCGCACAGCCCCTCCCGTCCGAATGCAGTAAAAAAACTGAGGGCGTGACGCCAGTTTGAGTGACAGGGGTGACGATGCTGTCTCCGGCGACATGATCGGTTCCCAAGAGTAGGGTTTTCTACTATAATTCCTACTATAATTATTCCTACGATAATTAATATGTAGCCGATAAACATTAAGTAACATACATTTCAGACTTTTTCAACTTGAGGTGTCTGGAGCAGCCACAAAGGTGGAGCACTCTGGAGAAAAGGACACCAGGCTCTGGGCTTTCTCTCGAGAACAACAGGGCTTTCTCTCAAGGCCCTCTTCTAGTGGAGAACCAGTGGTGGCCGCCACTGGGGGGCGCTAGGGCGCCGCCCCCCCTCAGGCCCTGCCCTGGTTATATGAGAACAAGAACAATTATTTTTTATTTTTTTGTTTTATAGCCCTATAAATAATATAAACATGTTTAAAATGAATAATATTTACTCATTTTAAGTATGTTTGTGTTTCCAATGCACAATATAATGTTACTATATAAAATAAAAAATACTCGTTTTCAGGAACAGGAAGTGACTAACTTTTTTTTTATTTCTTTATTTTTTTGTATTTCTCGGCCCTGGCTAGACGCGATAGCGCTCTGAGTGCGCGTCACTGTTCGATCGCTGTATCCGTCACAGCCAATCAGTGCGTAACGCGTTGTGCGTTGAAATATGACTATTATGTTGGAATCCGGGCGCGATTTGAAGCGGTCTAGTCAAGCGTTTAGAATTTCCGTCTAGAATTTCCATAGCCGCATTTCGCGGAGACGCTCTCTGATTGGCCGACGCGGCGATGCCAGTTTTTTCCTTAGCCACAGTTTGCAACATGTTCGAAGCTGTGTGTTGTGAACTTGTGATTCAGTCTGGAGTCTGGACAGTGGGCAGTGAGTGGAATGGATATACTGTACATCGACAACAGTCTGGGGGACAGTCAGTGGACATACACTTTATTAAGCCCCCCGGCTGGACCACGTTTCAATTAAACAAAGTGAGTTAATTCTCTCTCTCTCTCTTTCTTAGCCAACTCAGCTAACTTTAGCTGCTGTTAGCCACTCAGCTAATGCTTAACTAACAATCTATCTCTCTCTC
The DNA here is from genome assembly GCF_963971535.1 of Notolepis coatsorum. NCBI lineage: Eukaryota > Metazoa > Chordata > Actinopteri > Aulopiformes > Paralepididae > Notolepis > Notolepis coatsorum. Next base: position 126,684,675 of record NC_140170.1, on the reverse strand, counting down.
TCTCTCTCTCTCTCTCTCTCTCTCTCTCTCTCTCTCTCTCTCTCTCTCTTCTGTTATGCTGCACCCGCCGTGGTCTCTCTCTCTCTCTCTCTCTCTCTCTCTCTCTCTCTCGCTCTCTCTCTCTCTCTCTCTCTCTCGCTCTCTCTCTCTCTCTCTCTCTCTCTCTCTCTCTCTCTCTCTCTCTCTCTAATTTCGCCGCGTGTGGGGCATAACCACTCAGACAATGAATGGTAACTTGTTTAAAATGACGAGATAAACAAATGTGTTTATTATTGAATGGATCTGACATCATCTGAGAGAGAGATAGAGAGAGAGAGAGAGCGAGAGAGCGAGAGAGAGAGAGAGAGAGAGAGAGCTGTGCGTGTTTGTGTTGGGCTATTGAAAACGTGGTTGCATTTGACTGACTGTGATCATATATTGATCGATGGCAATGGTGATAATATTCGCCAATGCGTGCCTTGTACATGTTTGCAAAATGTTTGGTATAGCGCCCCCAGTGGCGAAGCATCCACGAGCCGCTACTGTGGAGAACAACAGGGCTTTCTCTCAAGGCCCTATCCTAGTGGAGAACAACAGGGCTTTCTCTCAAGGCCCTCTCCTAGTGGAGAACAACAGGCTCCGGGCTTTCTCTCAAGGCCCTCTAGGCTTTCGACACTGTCAATCACTCCATTCTGATTGACAAGCTAAAAGCAATTGGTTTTGATAGTTCATCAGTGAGCTGGATGCAATCCTACCTGGAGGGGAGAGAACAGATGGTGGAGGTAAACAGTACACTACCCCCGAACAAGATTCTTGTACCGGATCTCCTCTCTGGTAAGCAAGCATACCCTGAAGACTCTAATAGGAGCACACATTCAAGGATACTACGACTATGCCTGCACCTCAAAGGCACTAAAAACAAGGCTACAATCATCACAAAACAAACTGGTCAGACTACTGCTTGACCGTACTCCTAAAACCCACCTCACCCCTGCCCATTTTGACATCCTAGGATGGCTTATAGTAGACGACAGAGTACAGCAACTTGCAATGGTCCTTGTCTACAAGATACACTACACAACTAAAGATACTCATGTACATGTCGAAGTACTTCCCAAAGGTCAGTGAATTCCATGACCACAACACCAGAGGGAGTTCCACAAATGTTCAACCCAGATTCGGCACAAACAAGGGACTAAACACGTTTAGCAATTATGCCACAACAATGTGGAACACCCTACCCACAGCCGTAAAATAATGTGAATCCCTACCCACCTACAAAACCGCCCTCAAAGAGCACCTACGGGAGGCTGCAATTCAAAACTGGCCCCCGTAAATGTCCAAACCCCTGTCCTCCCTCCCACCCACCCACCGACCCCCTTATGTACAGTTTCCTCCCCCTCGAATGTACAGTATATCGTTTCTGTTAGGATCTCTGTTAAACAGTACTGTATATTTGTATATCTTGTATGTCATAAATGTAACAGTACTGTACTGTATGTCATGTATGTCATCATCGTCATCATCATCATTTATTTATTCGTACATGGAATTACCACAGTCCAACAGTACATATTAATATAATCCACCAAATCCCATGGCCGAAAGGAGCAGGAAGAATAAAACATCTTATATATATACCTGCCCCTACACACATACAGCACACAGATAGACTTATTGCGTAAAACCAAACAGAATATTCCATTTGCAAAAATGGAAACATCAACACAACTAAATTAAATCAACATAAATAAACCCATTTTGTGTATCTATCAGTCAAACTATATATTTAGGTTAATTCATTTACACACACACACACACACACACACACACACACACACACACACACACACACACACACACACACACACACACACACACACACACACACACACACACACACACACACACACACACACACACACACACACAAACACTCTACATGTATCTATACATTTATATAATGTATTATTCTATATTATACTTCTATATACTAATATACTATATAATTCTATTATTTTTATTTTATTATACTATAACTAAATCATACTATTTATACTACACCATATTGGTATACAGTATTATGCAATATTTTTATATATTATTATTCTATGTTACGCTGCTATATACTATATTACTATACTCATACTAGCCTATACTGCAATGCTATGCTATGTTATCCTGTTATGCTAAACTGCAATATTATACTAAACTGTGCTATACTGTCTATTTATCTTTTCTTTGTACAACCTTTTGAAGTGAAATATATTAGTAGAACTCTTTTCATCATTCATCATAAATGTCATGCTATATCTGTATATCTGTATGTTGTGTATTTCATAAATGTCATTATGAATTGAAAATGGGGGACCCTGATGTAAACAAGACGAAAGTCTTTCTCTGGTCTGCATCCCCTTAACAATTGTGTGTATTGAGCCGTAATGTATTGTACCCATTCTGCAATCTGTTAATACAACTTTCAATCAATCAATCAATCAATCAATCAATCAATCAATCAATCAATCAATCAATCAATCAATCAATCAATCAATCAATCAATCAATCAATCAATCAATCAATCAATCAATCACTCCTAGTGGAGAACAACAGGCTCAGGGCCTTCTCTCAAGGCCCTCTCCTACTGTAGAACAACAGGGCTTTCTCTCAAGGCCCTCTCCTAGTGGAGAACAACAGGGCTTTCTCTCAAGGCCCTCTCCTAGTGGAGAACAACAGGGCTTTCTCTCAAGGCCCTCTCCTAGTGGAGAACAACAGGCTCAGGGCTCTCTCTCAAGGCCCTCTCCTAGTGGAGAACAACATGCTCACTCAGGGCTTTCTCTCAAGGCCCTCTCCCAGTGGAGAACAACAGGCTCAGGGCTCTCTCTCAAGGCCCTCTCCTAGTGTAGAACAACAGGGCTTTCTCTCAAGGCCCTCTCCTAGTGTAGAACAACAGGGCTTTCTCTCAAGGCCCTCTCCTAGTGGAGAACAACAGGGCTTTCTCTCAAGGCCCTCTCCTAGTGTAGAACAACAGGGCTTTCTCTCAAGGCCCTCTCCTAGTGGAGAACAACAGGGCTTTCTCTCAAGGCCCTCTCCTAGTGGAGAACTACAGGGCTTTCTCTCAAGGCCCTCTCCTAGTGGAGAACAACAGAAACAGATGCAGGCACTCCAAAAGAAAGCCCTAAGAGTCAGGATGTCGGAATGTCCAACTCAAATGTCACTGAAATAGACAATGAAATGATACTTCTGAAATTATGCTTTTTGAATCTCACACACTACCGTATTCAGATCAAAATGTCACAGTAATCTAGTTGAATAATGGCTTATCTGCATGTAATGTCCAGATTAGGATGGGATCTGCATATCGCATTGTTATTTAGAGCACAGTAATTTCCCCACTAACAGAGCTTAATCTCTCTTGATAATCATAGTTACACTCTGCGGCCCTGTGATGTCATTGGCGGAGACCAGGGAACCGGGACAAGATGACAAGTGTGTTCCAAAAATAAAGCAAAAAGAAAAAATTTCTTTTAATTATCTTAACTTGTCAGGCTTCTTGCAAAAATTATCCCCCCTGATTTGAAACCCCTCGCAATTTCCTACTGCATTTTGTTCAAGTGTGATTGTCACATAATAAGACTGTTTGGGCAATTACCGCTGCTTTCATGGGGGAATTACTTTTGCATTTCATTAAAATGGAGCAGGGAATATAATTGCATGTCTTTTTCCATCTCCTTCTCCCCAACGTTCCCCCACTTCTATCTTTCCCACGTTCTTTCTTCTTCTCTCCATATCTGTCTCTCAGCACGAGGGTGAGCACACACACACGAACACACACACAACACACACACACACACACACACGCACGCACGCACGCACGCATGCACGCACGCACGCACGCACGCACGCACGCACACACACACACACACACATACATGTGCACAAGCAGGCAGAGAGAGAAATTTGTTTGAAATTGCAAATAGCTGAGAAGAGTAAGCCCCTTGCATCTCCAAGGAGATGAGTCTTGGATTCAAGGTTTTCACTTTGAATAACAATACACTTATTATGCGTTTTGCCTGCGAGGGAAATCGCTTCCCCTTTCCCCTTGTGCTCTTTTCTCCAATCCCTCCATTTGGCAGAGATGATTTAAGGGCTTGTTTAACACAGTCAGAAGCATCTTTGCTTTGCAGAGTACTCACTCTGTGAGTGTGTGTGTGTGTGTGTGTGTGTGTGTGTGTGTGTGTGTGTGTGTGTGTGTGTGTGTGTGTGTGTGTGTGTGTGTGTGTGTGTGTGTGTGTGTGTGTGTGTGTGTGTGTGTGTGAGTTACAGTGGGTTGTGTGTGACTGCCTGTGTACATTATTATTATATTTGTGTGCGCGTGTGTATGTGTATGTATGTATCTATGCATGTGTGCTCACATACTGTACACGTGTGTGTTCTTGCATCTTTGTGTATGTGCTTCATGGCATGTGTTTGTATGTGTGTGCTCTTGCATTTTTGTGTACGTGCTTCATTACATGTGTTTGTATCTATGTGTGTGTGTGTGTGTTATTGCATCTTTGTGTATGTGCTTTATTGCATGTGTGTGTGTGTGTGTGTGTGTGTGTGTGTGTGTGTGTGTGTGTGTGTGTGTGTGTGTGTGTGTGTGTGTGTGTGTGTGTGTGTGTGTGTGTGTGTGTGTGTGTGTGTGTGTGTGTGTGTGTGTGTGTGTGTGTGTGTGTGTGTGTGTGTGTGTGTGTGTGTGTGTGTGTGTGTGTGTGTGTGTGTGTGTGTGTGTCTTTGAGTGTCCTCACTCAAGATGTTACGTTTTCCCTGCCATTATTTTCAGCTGAGAGAAGCTGTTTCACTTTATTTGCATTACAGGAGAGATGAAAAATAACACGCAGACAGCCTGCCGAGTCAACATGAGTCACAAATACATTTTACATCCAAGCTTGTGGAAAACTCCCACATCAAAAAACAGTGTTCCGCCTCTTCATGTTTTTTTTCTGACCCCTGTTCTCTCCTGGTGCTGTGCAGTTTAAAATAGCATCAGCAGCTCACTTGTTGGGACCGGTTCGGTAACACTTTATAATAACACTCTGTTATAAGACCTTTATAAGGTATTTGTAGATAATGAACTAATCTTGAACAAACCATTTATATACATTCGTAAATTATTATTAAATCATGTATAACAACTAGTTCTACATTATTTATAACTCATTGTCAACATTGTTTGTACTTGATTTGTTCATTATTAAATAATGTTGTTTAATGTGTAGTAAGTTAGTAACACATTTGTAGATGCTTTGAAACATGTATATGAAAAAACTACTATACTGTACCTCCATTTATTTGTTCATGTTCAACAAATGATTTCTAAAACATTCTTAAAATATCTATAAATCATTCGCAGATGTTATTGTGTGCCCTAATCTAACATGAAGACTATTCATCAGTCTAATACAGTTAATTACTTGTTGACTTTTTTTTCACCTGTTACAAATGTTGTAGACAGCTTTTCGGATACACCCTTCTTTGTGACATCAATCAGTGACAGAATTAGGACTATAGATAAATGCTATTTTTGTTAAGCTGTAAGCCGTATTTCGCCTAAAGGTACATGCCTAAGTAAATGGAAGATTGCTCCACTTCTGCAAGGTCAATTTACATGTTCTTGGTATCTAGGAACATCTAGGGGCCTGGGGGGATGTATTTCCAGTGTCAGAAATATTGTGTCTGTTACTAGGCTGAGTAAATTGTAATGAAGAAAAGGAGAATATAAATGATGATTTATGATTTTTGCATCTTTGATCATGTTAAATCTGCGGGGCACGAGAAAATGCTCACTGAGCTCATTCACCACCTTATTGAGATCATGTGTACAAAAAATCTAAGCAAATGAATCGCGGGAAGATGATTAAACAGAAGGATTTGTAGATACAGTATGTAGAGTTCCGTGTTCCTTCGCTCTCCATGTTCAATGTAGAGGGTTCTGTTTCTTCGTCATCAGTGTTGTTCAATGTAGAGGGTTCTGTTTCTTTGTCATCATGACTCATATCTTATCATATGTATTTATCCACACAAAGAATGCCTGATCCGTTTTGTTTCTTTTATGTGAATAGTTTATTTACAATAAGTGAACCAAACTTCTCCTCCATTACAAACACCCCAAACATTCCCAGCTGTGACACACCACTTTCACCCCTGTGCGCACTGACAGCTGACCGATGACAGCTGACAGCTAGATATACGTGCTCGGCTTCCCGCCACTGCGTCATACCGTCATGTCTTTACGTACTGCAAGTACAAGAACAAAACACAATACTTAGAATAGAGTTGCACCACATTTCCAATACACCACATGCATATGAACGTCTAGGCTACTCACTACAAAACATAACAACCATAACAAATGATCCCATTTTCAACATATGAGAACATATATCTCAACACAGTAATTAATGATAATCGATTTTAATTATAAATTCATATTTGACCTTGAACTTGACCTTGACCTTATTATGGCCAAATCATACATCTATGGATAGGGAAAATGGCAAGGTTGAATCTGGATTTAGTAATTTCCTTGCGGTTTGTACGATAATTAGCATTTTTCGATAAATTCGTATTTCCGATAAATCGTATAAAACATCGGTAAAAATGAAAATATACACTTTGACTACTGTTTTTGATAGGGTTATGGTCTTTACTCTTGGCTACAAAAAAAATATATTTAAAAACATTAACCTCTTAACATCCAAGGGTCCACATGTGGACGATTCTTTGCCGACCTCTAGTGGATCGGGTGTGCATTTATTTTAATACAATCTATAGATATAATTAAAGCCCTATTTGTTGCCTGTCGTTTGCCCTTTCAGGTGACAAAATCCGTTGAGCGGTTCTCGAGTTACATGCCGATATGTGAGGCGTGCCCCAAAGTACGCAAAAGTACACATTACCACCCCCAACTCCCGGGGCTCTAGCTCCGTAAATCATTTGGCAATCTCGAAAATCTTTGCACAGGGTTGTAGCCAATGAGTGTGGCTTTCCAATGATACCCCATTATATGATAATTGGGGATCTAATACGGTCTCTATTGATCGATTTATGATAAAGAAAAGCAGGGTCCCCCTATAGGGCTTAAGGCTTAACAGGCACACATAACATAATAGTGTAACAGGGGGGACACTAGGACCCAGGAGTACCCTGGCCAGGTATTGCCAGAGTAGAGGAAGTCTCACGTGAGTGAGACTTGACTTCACGTTTGTTGCCGTCTGTTTGAATGGAAGCTACACTACATACACGTTACACATTAGCAGAGCCAAGTTATTCATGCTGCCCCACGCTTTTAAGGTATGAGCAGGCTAAACACCTTTTTTGGTGGTAAATCTATTCCATAATTTCCAACCTAAATGTTAACTCTTTGGACGCTACGAACTTGAGCATCTTTTGTTCCTACCAAGTTCAAGTTTCTTTATTAGTTGTCATACAGAGTACTTTTATATAAAATGCTTCTTTCTGTTTTGCTCCAGATATTGTGCTAGATAAAAATAGATAAGTTAAAATAAGTATAATAAGTATAAAATAGAAGTCAAGTACGTAGACAAAAGTGTTCAATGTACATATATACAATATACAATGCAGAGTAGAAAAGTAACTGAGGTACAATACAATATACAGTACAATGCAGAAATGGGATGAGGTACAATTTAGGTACAATTTACAGTAAGGTGTGATGAGGTATGAGTTGTAGTGCAAATTCTTTACCAATAAATATAAAGTGTGTTAAGTGTCTAAAGTGGGTAAAGTGGGTGCTGCAGTAAATTGTTTGTTTAAAGTGAGTGTGTGAATGTGGATGTGTGTGCTGTGAGTGTATTTGATGGCTTGTTACATAGTGTTATTGTCATTTAGCATTTAGCATCCTGATGGCCTGGGGATAGAAGCTTGTTCTGAGTCTCTCTGTGCTTGCCATGAGACTCTGGTATCGCTTGCCTGACCGCAGCAGTTCAAAGAGGCAGTTGTTTGGGTGGCTGGAGTCTTTGATAATTCTCTTAGCCTTACCCATGCACCGCTTGTTGTAAATGTCCTGGAGAGTGGGAAGCCCCCCTCCAATTGTGCGTTCGGCTGAACGGGCCACTCTCTGTAGTCTGCTACTGTCTTGTGCGGTGCTATTTCCAAACCAGGAGGTGATATTGCCAGTCAGGATGCTCTCTATTGTGCATGAGTAGAAGTTCTTAAGGATGTGTGTGGTCCATGTCAAGTCCTCGGATATGTGGACTCCGAGGTACTTGAAACTGTTCACTCTCTCAACCGGTGCCCCGTCGATGCTGAGGGGGCTGTAGTCCCTGACCCCCGACCTCCTGAAGTCCACAATCATCTCTTTTGTTTTGCTGACGTTCAGGGAGAGGCAGTTCTCCTGACACCACTGCGACAGATTCTCTACCTCTTCCAGGTAGGCCCTCTCGTCGTTGGCAGAGCCCACCACTACTGTGTCATCAGCAAATTTGATGATTGTGTTGTTGTTCCGCTGTGCCACACAGTCATGTGTGTACAGGGAGTAGAGGAGGGGACTCAGAACACAGAACTCAGAACTCAGAACACTATGTTGAGCGTGATGGATGAGGAGGTGCAGTTGCCTGCTCTCACCACCTGGGGTCTGCCCGTCAGGAAGTCCAAGACCCACTGGCAGAGGTCATAGTTCAAGCCCACGTCCCTGAGCTTGGCTATGAGTTTGGAGGGGACGATGGTATTGAATGCTGAGCTGTAGTCGATGAACAGCATTCCCACATAGTTCCCCTGCCTCTTATGTGATGCTGCTGTGTGCAGCACATGGGCTATGGCGTCCTCCGTGGACCTGTTGGGGCGATATGCTATTTATTATTATTCCCAGCCTCAAACCTTGCATAGAAGGTATTGAGATAATTTGCTAAGGAGATGTCACTGTTCAGCTTGAGGGAGGTGCCTTTGTAATCTGTCATTGTTCTGAGGCCCTGCCACATACCTCTAGAGTCAGCCTGTTCAAACTGAAGTTCATCTTTATCCCTGTAATGCTGTTTTGCCTCTATTACTTTCTTCCTTACGTTGTATCTCGCCGCCTTGTGGTCATTCATGTTGCCTGTCACAAGCCCGGCGTTATAGGCTGAGGTGCGCACTTTCAGAGCCTCACGGACGGATTTATCTACCCGGGGCTTTTGATTTTTTTTTTATCCACTTTTTCTCCCATTTTTCTATATTTTCTCCCATCCCAATTTCGTATCATCCAATTTCAACCCTCCCCTGTCACGAACGCTGTTTCTTGCCTCCCACAAGCCGGCTGCAATGTGGACTAAGTCATACATAGCACAAGTCCCCTCCGGTACTTGAGGTAACAGCAGTCGCATCTTTTCACCTGCGCAGCTCGATCTCTCAGTGGCGAGGAGTAACGCGTGGGAGGCTCACGCTGCCCCCGACACTTCCTGATTCTACTGCGCAGGCGCACCAACCGACCTGTAGGAGTCGCTGTCCACAACGCCCGATCCCCACCCATCAGTTTCCCACCCCCTAATACGGCCAATGTGTATTAGTACGGACGACCAGCTAAACTTAAAGCAACGTGGAACACTGGGATCGAACAGGCGATCCCAGCGTCTCTGCATTCGTGGCGAGCGCCTTGCCCAATACGCCAAGTAGCCGCCCTACCCAGGGCTTTTGATTTGGGTAAACTCTAATTGTGGTAGAGGGGATTGTTTCTTCTACCAGAGTACAGACAAAGTCAATCACCGTTTCAGTGTAGTCGTTAATATTGGCTGTGTTATCACGGAACACACTCCAGTCTGTGCATTCAAGTGCAGCTTGGAGTCCCTCCTCTGATTCTACAGACCAACGCTTAACCTTTCGCAATACTACCGGCGTGCGCTTGAGACTTTGTTTATACTTTGTTTATACGCCGGCTCTCCTTCCTCGCCGTCTCCCCCCTTCCTTGCGTGGGCCGCAACAAAGGATCTCGGCAGGCCATTGTTGTTCTTCAGCGAGCCGATTCAGAGAGCAATCCAGTTGGTAAATTTTCCTTAATCCAATGTCAATGAGTCATACACATTTAATGCACCAACAGTTGGTACAAATAAAACTCTTAAAACTATAAAAATTAACAAAAGTAAGCACAGTCTCGACGGAGCTAACAGAACGGCGGCCGGACGTAGCAGCGCCATTCTTCTGGAGGTACCCCAAAAAGAATATTCCAATTGTCTGATCGCGATTCCAAGTATTGATGTCCATCGTGTCGCCAACATAATCCACCACAACACATGCATTTGACGCTTCTCAATCCGATTGGGCGAACGGCTCAACTCGCCTGACCCAGAAAACTGCGCCTGGAGGGATTTGAACATAACACATAGTAAGATACAAGGTTTCAAAGGGTGCTCGATACTGCCACCCAGCAGGATGCGGCCGGTATTGCACTTTGGCGATCTCAGGATGATTCCCTGTGGTAACCCAAGGTCTGTGTGCCTGAAATGAATGGAAATATCGAATAAAAGAAATAACGATGAAAACCCGACTATACTCGGGTCTGGCACTGATTGAGTTAACACATTGGGTGCCAATCACATGTTAATATGTTTCTGGGCCCCAACCGTTGAGTGCCAAACACATGTTAATACGTTTTTGGATCGTTTTTCCTTTTTTTCCGATATTTTTATTCATTATCCATCCAGGGAGCTTGGTGTTACCATAGGGAATGAGTCTGAGGTCGCCAAAGTGCAATATCAGTCATATCCAGCTAAACAGCGGTATTGAGCACCCTTTGAAACCTTGTATCTTGGCCTGTGCATCGATCTAATGTCTCCGGTTCGTTTATTTTTTCGGGCAAGGGGAGTGGTTATAACGGTCGGATTGAGAAGAATCAAATGCTCCCGATGCATGATGTGTGGTGGATTATGTTGGCGACACGATGGACATCAATACTTGGAATCGCGATAAGATAATTCGAATATTCTTTTTGGGGTACATCCTAGTCAAGGTAAGGGCTATATGATATCAATCTTGCGTTGATCCAAGCATGTCTTCACCTCGATCTGAACGTGTGTGTAACGTTAGTCCACAACGTATGCCGTTGGTGACGATCAAAGCATCAAAAAACTACCCCCCCCCTCTCATGCATTCATGATGAAACATAATATCTATGATATAGATTTGATTTGAGAATAATAGCGGGTCCAGGCAAGAAACGGCAACAGTTATAGTATAATACACGCATAAGGCTATTCCTCAGCATTTTGGGAATTACCCCAGACCGATCTAAAAACATACTTATATTCACCACAGTATAACGCGCAAATGTACGTATGGAAAAATGATCTCTTTTTTGCATCTTGACTGGAAGAAAGTCAAACTTAATCAAATCAAATTTATTTGTAAGGCCCGACAACACACGTTAATGTCCCCATGGGCCGTACACGTCACCAGACTCTTTCTTCAGTGACGTTAGTTCTGTGTACAGGGCAATAATTATTGGCTTACCCTGACTTGCGTAATGACTTCGTAGTATTTCGAGTGCTTTGTTACCGTCATCTGTCGCCTCTCTCATAACCAACGATAGACTTTTGTCATCCAGGAATTGTATTAGCTCTGCGTAGCATTCTTCGTTCTTGTCGTCATCTGGACCGTCCTCACTGGTGCAGAGTATCGTGTCTTTTAGTCCCATCATTCTCATGTGGCCAAGAAACTTCACTTCCCAAAGCTCGTAATTGTTTTCATCTCCGTCGAAAACTAATCTCTGCCATCGTCCTCCTGTGGTACCACCACGCCTGGGCCCATAACCTGTAGAGTTCCGTGTTCCTTCGTTCTCCATGTTCAATGTAGAGGGTTCTGTTTCTTCATCATCAGTGTTGTTCAATGTAGAGGGTTCTGTTTCTTTGTCATCATGACTCATATCTTATCATATGTATTTATCCACACAAAGAACGCCTGATCCGTTTTGTTTCTTTTATGTGAATAGTTTATTTACAATAAGTGAACCAAACTTCTCCTCCATTACAAACACCCCAAACATTCCCAGCTGTGACACACCACTTTCAGATTCAGATTCAGATTCAGATTCAGATTCCTTTATTGAGCCATTTGTGTAAAACACATTGGTAATTGTTGCAGCAATACAGTGTATGCATTTTTTCTTTTTTCACAGTAAACAAACACCAACACAGACAGGAAACGAAAACAGTGCAGTGGGGGATTAATCAATAAATAAAATATATATATATATATATATAAAGTGAAGTGTGCAGAGATCCAGTACGGACTAGTGCAGTCAATGTCATTTAGCCAGTGTCACTTGGGGGCAGAGGGGGGGGGGGTACCGAGGGGGGGGGGGGGGGGGGCGGGGGGGCCTGAGGCATTGATCAGCCTGGCGGCTGAGGGGAAGAAGCTCAGTCTGTGTCGAGCTTTCACAGCCTTTGGGATCCTCAGCCTTCTCCCAGAGGGGAGCAGGGTGAAGAGGCTGTGACCGGGGTGGGATGGGTCGGCCATGATCTTTCTCGCCCTCTTCAGCGCCCTGGAGTCGTGCAGGGACCTGAGGGAGGGCAGGGGACAGCCGATCACCCTCTCCGCGGAGCGAATCACCCGCTGCAGCTTGGCAAGATCTTTTGCCGCTGCAGCAGGGAACCAGGAGATGATGGAGTGGGTGAGGATGGACTCAATGATGGCCGTGTAGAATTGGGCCATCATGGTCCTCGGCAGTTTATACTTCTTCAACTGCCGGAGGAAGAACATCCTCCCCTGGGCCTTCTTGAGCAGGCCCGTGATGTTAAGCTCCCACTTCAAATCCCGGGAGATGGTCATGCCGAGGAATCGGCATGACTCCACGGAGGTCACCTGAGTGCCTCCCAGTATGATGGGAGGGGGCAGGGCTGCTTTCTTCCTGAAATCCACTACCATCTCCACTGTCTTTAGAGCGTTGAGCTCCAGGTTGTTGCAGCTGCACCAGCTCTGCAGCCTCTCGATCTCCCTCCTGTAGGCCGACTCATCCCCCCTGGAGATGAGACCCACCAGGGTGGTGTCGTCAGCGAATTTCAGGAGTTTGACCGAGGGGTGTAGAGAGGCACAGCTGTTTGTGTACAGGGAGAACAGTAGTGGGGATAGAACGCAGCCCTGCGGGGAACCGGTGCTGGTGGACCTAGAGCTGGAAATGCTCTTCCCCAGCCTCACCCGCTGAGACCTGTTGGACAGGAAGTCGGTAATCCACCTGCGAGTGGAGGCCGGCACCTGCAGCAGGGATAGCTGGTGCTCCAGGATGGGTGGAAGGATGGTGTTGAAGGCCGAGCTGAAGTCCACATACAGGATCCTGACATAGTTGCCCGCGTAGTCCAGATGTTCCAGCGTGTAGTGCAGAGCCATGTTCACAGCATCCTCTGTGGATCTGTTGGCTCTGTACGCAAACTGCAGCGGGTCCAGCACAGGATCTGTGATGAGCTTCAGGTGGGCCAGGACAAAGCGCTCCAGGACCTTCATGACCACAGAGGTCAGGGCGACAGGTCTGTAGTCATTAAGGCCCGTGACCTTGGCCTTCTTGGGGACGGGGATGATGGTTGAGGCCTTGAAGCATGCTGGGACGTGACACAGCTCCAGCGATGCATTAAAAATGGTGGTAAACACCGGTGCGAGCTGGTCAGCGCAGTGTTTCAGGGCAGAGGGGGAGACAGAGTCCGGGCCGGCCGCCTTCCGGGGATTCTGACTGGAAAACAGCCGTTTTCACCCCTGTGCGCACTGACAGCTGACCGATGACAGCTGACAGCTAGATATACGTGCTCGGTTTCCCGCCACTGCGTCATACCGTCTTTACGTACTGCAAGTACAAGAACAAAACACAATACTTAGAATAGAGTTGCACCACATTTCCAATACAACACATGCACGTCTAGGCTACTCACTACAAAACATAACAACCATAACATATGATCCCATTTTCAACATATGAGAACATATATCTCAACACAGTAATTAATGATAATCGATTTTAATTATAAATTCATATTTGACCTTGAACTTGACCTTGACCTTATTATGGCCAAATCATACATCTATGGATAGGGAAAATGCTCCTCTTTCCAATGGCAAGGTTGAATCTGGATTTAGTAATTTCCTTGCGGTTCGTACGATAATTAGCATTTTTCGATAAATTCGTATTTCCGATAAATCGTATAAAACATCAGTAAAAATGAAAATATACACTTTGACTACTGTTTTTGATAGGGTTATGGTCTTTACTCTTGGCTACAAAAAAATATATATTTAAAAACATTAACCTCTTAACATCCAAGGGTCCACATGTGGACGATTCTTTGCCGACCTCTAGTGGCTCGGGTGTGCATTTATTTTAATACAATTTATAGATATAATTAAAGCCCTATTTGTTGCCTGTCGTTTGCCCTTTCAGGTGACAAAATCCGTTGAGCGGTTCTCGAGTTACATGCCGATATGTGAGGCGTGCCCCAAAGTACGCAAAAGTACACATTACCACCCCCGACTCCCGGGGCTCTAGCTCCGTCAATCATTTGGCAATCTCGAAAATCTTTGCACAGGGTTGTAGCCAATGAGTGTGGCTTTCCAATGATACCCCATTATATGATAATTGAGGATCTAATACGGTCTCTATTGATCGATTTATGATAAAGAAAAGCAGGGTCCCCCTATAGGGCTTAAGGCTTAACAGGCACACATAACATATAGTGTAACGTGGGGGACACTAGGACCCAGGAGTACCCTGGCCAGGTATTGCCAGAGTAGAGGAAGTCTCACGTGAGTGAGACTTGACTTCACGTTTGTTGCCGTCTGTTTGAATGGAAGCTACACTACATACATGTTACACATTAGCAGAGCCAAGTTATTCATGCTGCCCCACACTTTTAAGGTATGAGCAGGCTAAACACCTTTTTTGGTGGTAAATCTATTCCATAATTTCCAACCTAAATGTTAACTCTTTGGACGCCACGGACTTGAGCATCTTTTGTTCCTACCAAGTTCAAGTTTCTTTATTAGTTGTCATACAAAAATACAGAGTACTTTTATATAAAATGCCTCTTTCTGTTTTGCTCCAGATATTGTGCTAGATAAAAATAGATAAGTTAAAATAAGTATAATAAGTATAAAATAGAAGTCAAGTACGTAGACAAAAGTGTTCAATGTACATATATACAATATACAATGCAGAGTAGAAAAGTAACTGAGGTACAATACAATATACAGTACAATGCAGAAATGGGATGAGGTACAATTTAGGTACAATTTACAGTAAGGTGTGATGAGGTATGAGTTGTAGTGCAAATTCTTTACCAATAAATATAAAGTGTGTTAAGTGTCTAAAGTGGGTAAAGTGGGTGCTGCAGTAAATTGTTTGTTTAAAGTGAGTGTGTGCATGTGGATGTGTGTGCTGTGAGTGTATTTGATGGTTTGTTACATAGTGTTATTGTCATTTAGCATTTAGCATCCTGATGGCCTGGGGATAGAAGCTTGTTCTGAGTCTCTCTGTGCTTGCCATGAGACTCCGGTATCGCTTGCCTGACCGCAGCAGAACGAGGCAGTTGTTTGGGTGGTTGGAGTCTTTGATAATTCTCTTAGCCTTACCCATGCACCGCTTGTTGTAAATGTCCTGGAGAGTGGGAAGCCCCCCTCCAATTGTGCGTTCGGCTGAACGGGCCACTCTCTGTAGTCTGCTACTGTCTTGTGCGGTGCTATTCCCAAACCAGGAGGTGATATTGCCAGTCAGGATGCTCTCTATTGTGCATGAGTAGAAGTTCTTAAGGATGTGTGTTGTCCATGTCAAGTCCTCAGATATGTGGACTCCGAGGTACTTGAAACTGTTCACTCTCTCAACCGGTGCCTCGTCGATGCTGAGGGGGTTGTAGTCCCTGACCCCCGACCTCCTGAAGTCCACAATCATCTTTTTTGTTTTGCTGACATTCAGGGAGAGGCAGTTCTCCTGACACCACTGCGACAGATTCTCTACCTCTTCCAGGTAGGCCCTCTCGTCGTTGGCAGAGCCCACCACTACTGTGTCATCAGCAAATTTGATGATTGTGTTGTTGTTCCGCTGTGCCACACAGTCATGTGTGTACAGGGAGTAGAGGAGGGGACTCAGAACACAGCCCTGGGGGGCCCCTATGTTGAACGTGATGGATGAGGAGGTGCAGTTGCCTGCTCTCACCACCTGGGGTCTGCCCGTCAGGAAGTCCAAGACCCACTGGCAGAGGTCATAGTTCAAGCCCAGGTCCCTGAGCTTGGCTATGAGTTTGGAGGGGACTATGGTATTGAATGCTGAGCTGTAGTCGATGACAGCATTCTCACATAGTTCCCCTGCCTCTTATGTGATGCTGCTGTGTGCAGCACATGGGCTATGGCGTCCTCCGTGGACCTGTTGGGGCGATATGCAAATTGCAGGGGGTCCAGGTTGATGGGGAGGGAGGAACAGATGTAGCCCTTCACTAGCTTCTCAAAGCACTTCATGGCTATGGAGGTGAGAGCTACAGGGCGGTAGTCATTGAGTAAAGCGGGTGTAGATTTTTTGGGTACAGGGATAATGGTGGACTTCTTCAGACAGGTGGGGATGACAGCCTGTTCTAAGGACAGGTTAAATATGTCAGTGAATACCGGGGCCAGTTGGTTGGCACAGACTTTTAGGACGCGGCCGGGGATGTCGTCCGGTCCTGCTGCCTTACTGATATTCACTTTCTTAAAGGTCCTCCTCACCTCATGTTCTGTTATCCTGAACACTGAATCTCCATCAGCAGCGCCCCCCCCCCCCCCCCCTCTATTGCAGTGGTTTGTAGGCTGGTGTTGTTATTCCCAGCCTCAAACCTTGCATAGAAGGTATTGAGATAATTTGCTAAGGAGATGTCGCTGTTCAGCTTGAGGGAGGTGCCTTTGTAATCTGTCATTGTTCTGAGGCCCTGCCACATACCTCTAGAGTCAGCCTGTTCAAACTGAAGTTCAACTTTATCCCTGTAATGCCGTTTTGCCTCTATTACTGTCTTCCTTACGTTGTATCTCGCCGCCTTGTGGTCATTCATGTTGCCTGTCACAAGCCCGGCGTTATAGGCTGAGGTGCGCACTTTCAGAGCCTCACGGACGGATTTATCTACCCGGGGCTTTTGATTTTTTTTTTATCCACTTTTTCTCCCATTTTTCTATATTTTCTCCCATCCCAATTTCGTATCATCCAATTTCAACCCTCCCCTATCACGAACGCTGTTTCTTGCCTCCCACAAGCCGGCTGCAATGTGGACTAAGTCATACATAGCACAAGTCCCCTCCGGTACTTGAGGTAACAGCAGTCGCATCTTTTCACCTGCGCAGCTCGATCTCTCAGTGGCGAGGAGTAACGCGTGGGAGGCTCACGCTGCCCCCGACACTTACATTTACATTTACATTTAGTCATTTAGCTGACGCTTTTATCCAAAGCGACTTACATGTTCTGTACGACAAGCCATCAGTGGCGTCGCGTGGGTAAAATAACAGGGGAAGCCAAAAAAAACGTATTAAAAAAAAATTATTAAATATTTTTATTAATCTTTTTTTTTTCTTTTTTTCTTTTTTTTTTTTAAGTCAAGCAGTCACCATGTACACTACAGTATGGCTCGGCGGCCAGTCAAACTTTCTTTTTATTTATTTAACAGATGGCAGAATGGGTACAATACAGTACGGCTCAATACAAACAATTGTATAAGGGGATGCAGACCAGAGAAAGACGTTTGTCTTGTTTACATCAGGGTCATTAATACTGCTGGAGCATTGGTTAATTTTTGGTCCGATTTTTCCTTGCACAATTTTGCGCGCCGCGTGGGAGCAAATTCGAGACACATAATCGGTTGCAAAAAGGTAGGGGCTACATGTGAATGAGTAAAAGTTGCAGGACGCCCAGATGTTTCCACGATAGAAAGCTTGCGTGGATCCCATAATAGGCTCACTTAATACAGCGTTTTTAAAATCACGCAACATTTTCAGGGTCGCGAGCCGACCTTTTCCCCTCGTTTTCGATGATGGAAGTGATTTAGGAAAAGCTTCGGCACGCCGAGAGGTCCCCGTGGATTTAATCTCGCGAGGATCGGGGCAATATTCGGCCCGTGGGAACAGTTACGGGTTAATACAATGTTCAGAGTGCAGAGGGGAAAATATGCTGAGTGTTTTCCTCTCAGCCCCGTTTTAAACTTTTAGGGTGTGGCAGTCAGCTCGAATCTGATTGGCTAGGATCGGATTTGGACTCTATAATGCTGGAAGCCTGGAGAAAGAGACCTACCATCTGCCTCCTCTCCTGCTGCAGTGAGCATAGTGAGGCTGACAGTGTGTTAGAGGGAGTGAGAAGGAGAAGAGGGAGACATTTAAAAAAAAATTTAAAATTATAACACAGATGCACAGATGAAAAAGAATGTAAACTATATTAAAAAAAATATTAATAATATTTAATATTTAATATTAGGGAGGCATGGCTTCCGTTGGCTTCCATAAGGATTCGCCACTGCAAGCCATCAAGAAGAGCACAACTCTATCAGCTGAGCAACAATCTTCATCAAAGTGTTGAGTGCTACAGTGTAGGTTAGTTTATTAGGACAAGTGCATGACAGTACGGTTAGTTAGGGTTAGATTTTTTTTTTTTTTTTTTTTTTTTAGATAATGGTCCTGATTCTACTGCGCAGGCGCACCAACCGACCTGTAGGAGTCGCTGTCCACAACGCCCGATCCCCACCCATCAGTTTCCCACCCCCTAATACGGCCAATGTGTATTAGTACGAACGACCAGCTAAACTGAAAGCAACGTGGAACGCTGGGATCGAACAGGCGATCCCAGCGTCTCTGCATTCGTGGCGAGCGCCTTGCCCACTACGCCACGTAGCCGCCCTACCCAGGGCTTTTGATTTGGGTAAACTCTAATTGTGGTAGAGGGGATTGTTTCTTCTACCAGAGTACAGACAAAGTCAATCACCGTTTCAGTGTAGTCGTTAATATTGGCTGTGTTATCACGGAACACACTCCAGTCTGTGCATTCAAGTGCAGCTTGGAGCCCCTCCTCTGATTCTACAGACCAACGCTTAACCTTTCGCAATACTACCGGCGCGCACTTGAGACTTTGTTTATACTTTGTTTATACGCCGGCTCTCCTTCCTCGCCGTCTCCCCCCTTCCTTGCGTGGGCCGCAACAAAGGATCTCGGCAGGCCATTGTTGTTCTTCAGCGAGCCGATTCAGAGAGCAATCCAGTTGGTAAATTTTCCTTAATCCAATGTCAATGAGTCATACACATTTAATGCACCAACAGTTGGTACAAATAAAACTCTTAAAACTATAAAAATGAACAAAAGTAAGCACAGTCTCGACGGAGCTAACAGAACGGCGGCCGGACGTAGCAGCGCCATTCTTCTGGAGGTACCCCAAAAAGAATATTCCAATTGTCTGATCGCGATTCCAAGTATTGATGTCCATCGTGTCGCCATTATAATCCACCACAACACATGCATTTGACGCTTCTCAATCCGATTGGGCGAACGGCTCAACTCGCCTGACCCAGAAAACTGCGCCTAGAGGGATTTGAACGTAACACATAGTAAGATACAAGGTTTCAAAGGGTGCTCGATACTGCCACCCAGCAGGATGCGGCCGGTATTGCACTTTGGCGATCTCAGGATGATTCCCTGTGGTAACCCAAGGTCTGTGTGCCTGAAATGAATGGAAATATCGAATAAAAGAAATAACGATGAAAACCCGACTATAGTCGGGTCTGGCACTGATTGAGTTAACACATTGGGTGCCAATCACATGTTAATATGTTTCTGGGCCCCAACCGTTGAGTGCCAAACACATGTTAATACGTTTTTGGATCGTTTTTCCTTTTTTTCCGATATTTTTATTCATTATCCATCCAGGGAGCCTGGTGTTACCATAGGGAATGAGTCTGAGGTCGCCAAAGTGCAATATCAGTCATATCCAGCTAAACGGCGGTATTGAGCACCCTTTGAAACCTTGTATCTTGGCCTGTGCATCGATCTAATGTCTCCGGGTCGTTTATTTTTTCGGGCAAGGGGAGTGGTTATAACGGTCGGATTGAGAAGAATCAAATGCTCCCGATGCATGATGTGTGGTGGATTATGTTGGCGACACGATGGACATCAATACTTGGAATCGCGATCAGATAATTAGAATATTCTTTTTGGGGTACATCCTAGTCAAGGTAAGGGCTATATGATATCAATCTTGCGTTGATCCAAGCATGTCTTCACCTCGATCTGAACGTGTGTGTGTAACGTTAGTCCACAACGTATGCCGTTGGTGACGATCAAAGCATCAAAAAACTACCCCCCCCCTCTCATGCATTCATGATGAAACATAATATCTATGATATAGATTTGATTTGAGAATAATAGCGGGTCCAGGCAAGAAACGGCAACAGTTATAGTATAATACACGCATAAGGCTATTCCTCAGCATTTCGGGAATTACCCCAGACCGATCTAAAAACATACTTATATTCACCACAGTATAACGCGCAAATGTACGTATTGAAAAATTATCTCTTTTTTGCATCTTGACTGGAATCAAATCAAATTTATTTGTAAGGCCCGACAACACACGTTAATGTCCCCATGGGCCGTACACGTCTTCTTTAAACAAGTCAAGAAGAAACATAACAATAAGTCAAGAACAGAACAAGAACACCATAAGGTCCAACAAATTTAAAATAAATGCAAATAAATTAAATAATGCAAGCACTCCCAGACATACCCCACGCGAAGGTAAGGAAAAACTCACTAAACCCTAACAATAGGGAAAAATGCTCCACAGGCAGTGTGGAGGAGAGAAGGGCCATTCAAGGGGGGATCTCCCTTCTTAGATGTCGGTGATAGTAGTGTTGCAGACTAACAGTTGGTAAGCATGCACTCAAGTGTGTAGTGAAACACAGATGAGTGCATGCAATAGCAACTGAACATTTAGAAAGATTAAAGATAGAGCTGATAGCGAAGTCACTGTCAAATTACCATAGTATTGTATCCATAGCTATAATATAGATATAGCTCTACAAACAAGGTGACGGACTCCTATCTTTTAAAGCGTGGCAGTGAATAGATGGGGCCCGAAAAAGGCGTGGCACCCAATGTGTTGATTTGGATGCCCCCAATTTTGGCATGCATTATTCTTTATTTGGGTACAGTTTTCCTGTACATAATTCTTTTTCCCCGGTTGGGAAACACTGGTCTAAACAGCGAGACGGACATTTGTGCCGACCAATTCGAGGAAGCGGGGCATATTCTGTCATACACATATTTTATATCATTTGAAAGCCCTAGTTGTGATCTTCAATATGGTACCAAATATGAGGTACTTTGAAATGACCAGTAACTAATATGTAATAACAAACCCATGAAGTTCAGGTTCAGGAAGGGCCAGATTTGGAACAATAGGGTCCAGAGGAAGGCAAGATGAAGTGGAGAGGGTTCCCAAGTCAAGATGTTTTGTTGGTTCTGCTGTGTAGTGGTTGGGTTGGAGAAGATTGGATTGGTGTTGTAGAGGCTTGCAAGACTGTCGCAGATGAGACAAGATGTCATGTAGCGTTAGACCTCCCGGGGGAACCGGTGTGACAATCCATATCTCCTTCCTGGTTTTATTTACAAGACCTGTGATGTCAACGTCCTCCTATAGAGTGCTTGGAGAGGCAGCAGAAGGAGGGGAAAGGGGCAGGCACAAAACACGACATCCAATAACACAAACTATACACCTGCTACCCCGCCCCAATTAGTTAGTTGTGACAATGTCAAGCTGCCTCCCATCTAGCAATCACGGGTCAATGTCGATGTTCTCAGGCAGGCCTGGGCACAAATTGGCCATTCACACAGTCATAAAAATACATACAAGACATATTCCTTTCAATCTGGGAAATTATATGTACCTATTGAGCTACACAGGACTACAAAGACCTACTGAACCAAACAGACTCACAGTTAAACGGTACCCTATCCCCCCCCCCTCCCAGTGAGCTGTGGTTTTCCACAAGGAAGCATACTAGGACCGCTACTGTTCCTAATTTATGCAAATGACATGTCGTCAGCTTGTGACTGCAACTTGTTCCTGTTTGCGGACGACTCAGCCCTGCTGGTCTCTGACAAGAACAAGTTACAGGTTGAAAAAACCCTCAGCTCGGAACTAGGAAAAATCTGCATATGGCTCGCCGATAACAAACTATCATTACACATGGGCAAAACAGAGTCCATTCTCTTCGGTTCGAATAACAAACTCAGCAAGACCGACGGCTTCTCAGTAACAGACAGTGGGTGACAATATTGTCACAAGGAAAGATGAAATTATCTACCTGGGTTCCATCCTAGAGGCTAATCTTTCCTGTGACAAAATGGCATCCAATGTAATCAAAAAAGTCAACCAACAAACTCGATTCTTGTACCGGATCTCCTCTCTGTTAAACAAGAATACACTGAAGACTCTGGCAGGAGCATTCATTCAAGGGTACTATAACTATGCTTGCCAAAACACCTCAAAGGCACTAAAAACAAAATTACAAACATCTCAAAACTAACTGGTCAGACTACTGCTTGACCTGACTCCTAGAACCCACCTCACCCCTGCCCACTTTGACAACCTAGGATGGCTTAGAGTAGACGACAGAGTACAGCAACTTGCAAGATACACTACATGACCAAGGTACTCATGTACATGTCAAAATACTTCCCAAAGGTCAGTGAATACCACGATCACAACACCAGAGGGAGCTCCACAAATCATGTTAAACCCAGATTCGGCTCAAACAAGGGACTAAACACGTTTTGCAATTATGCCACATCAATGTGGAATGCCCTACCCAAAGCTGTAAAGGAATGTGAATCACTACCCACTTTCAAAAACACTCTCAAAGAACACCTACGGGAGACTGCAATTCGAAACTGGCCCCTGCAAATGTCCTAACCCAACCCCCTCCAATGTACAGTAAATGACCAAGTATGGCTTTGTCAATATTCCAATGTACAGTGTACAGTGTCTTTCAGTGTAGGCCTACAGTGTCTTTCAGTGTCTTTCCAGTGTACAGTGTACAATTTCCATCCTACATTGTAAAGCGCTTTGAGTGTCTAGAAAAGGGCTATATAAATGCAATTAATTATTATTTCTGTAAGAGAGGGAACTTTACCTGGATTTCTGATCTTCCCTGCCTCCTACCCACCAATGATGTTAATTAAAAAATGTACATGCATGTGATCAGTTTGAGTGCTTTGGTTCAGAGCGAGTGGCAGTCCCCCAGGATGTTGTATCAGAGGAGAGGAGAGGTAGAGTTGGGGAAAGCAATTTAGGAAGGGATGCATATGTGAGAGTGAGGCAGGGCGAGAAAAAGTTGCAGAATAAGTCATGTCACCATTTTGTATGCCTTCAATTTGCATCTCCACTATGTGGGATGTAGTCCTACATATGAATTAGATTTGTCAAACAAACCAGATATACAGTATGGTCTGGGCTAAGGAGAAGTTCATAATGAGATGCACTCATCATTCTCTCCTGAGAGATTAAATGCAACCCCAGATATCAACTTTGTGAGGGCCTTTGTTACTTTTTTGCTAGTGAAATGCTAACAGTTGGGGAGAATTTACCACAATGCTGCACTACAACAACACCAAAACGTGGAGGCTTTTATACAATAGTGCCAATGGCTGGAGTAGTCTTCAACACCAACTTCAATACCAACGCCAGTTCTTGCCTGGATCCAGACCCTGAATCGTCAATGACTGCTCCCAACAACCTTAGAATTGTTTTGCAATTTTGGGTCTGGTGTAGCCTAGCTGATACTACAACAACCTAGAAAGGGGGCTTTGATCTTTGTTTGCAAATCCACAATAATGAGGTTACATCAAAGTCTCTCTCAAGAGAAGTCTGCTCACTCCTCTCCAATCTTGATAACGGCAACTAACTACACTAACAAGGCACGACCCCCTTCTACACATGCACCATCCAGTGGTTTTTGCCATAGAGTCCTTAGTTACCATGGCAACCACATGTTATTCATTTTAAACGTCTTTAAAACTCACATTTCACCTTCAAATGCGGGATATCATAATTTTACTCAACATAAAATAATTTTTTTTTTGTAGTTTTGTTGTTGCTGCCACATTTAGTGTTACAAATGTCTCTATTCAAAACTCCCGGTGTGCTCCATCTCATTAGAGTGCATCTGGTTACATATCATAATCTACTGACCATTGTGCTAGCCAGGGTTTAGCCGTGCTGTGGCCTCCATTGTCTTTAGAACATGGCCAAACCTGGCTGGGACTGTATCATATCAGATTGTATCATATGGTTGAGGTTGTGTATCATATTAGGTGGTGTTAATTTTGAAAGGTTGCCTAGCAACCAGAGATTTTACAAGAAACGCAATGGAGACACAAACCCAACCATACCATGCTAGATCATGGCTAGTGTCACGTTTTAGACTCGGATACGTGAAAGTTGTAATAAGATATTTAAAGATAAAAGAGATGAAACACTTTTGATGGTATTTATTATAAAAAGTGAATAAGCAAGGTACAATTTAAATCAAGTTGGTACAACTGGCCGGTCGTGTAGAAAAGAAAATGCAGTCAAGTCAGTGTCCCGTCAGTCCAGCAGTCTCGTCCAGTCCATCCATCAGTCTCCAGTAGAAGTCAAAGCAGAGAAGTGCCCTCCTTCCCTGTCAGGGTGTTCTTCATTAGCTGCCCCAATAGTCCAGTGTGTATGTGTCTCTGTCCTGAGTGCACGTCGTGTGTCTTTGTGTATTGGTCAGCCTGTATGTCAGGCGTGCATGAGTGCGTGGTACGCACAATCTGTGATTGATGGAGAGTGGGGTATTTGACCAGTATCTGACCGGGGTTTTATAATCCCTTGGCTAGTCGTATATTAGTGACTTGTGGCATTTTGTGACAATGAGTTGAATTATTTCATCTGGGCTAATCTGGTGAGATCCCTCACCAAAGGTTCTAATGGACTTAAGTAGATGCAAATGGATGTGCCTAACCTTTTGATCTGGTCTGGAGCTTTGCCAGATGCAGCAGTGTCCAGAGTGGTTTATTTGTGTGTGTGGAGTGAGAGAGAGAGAGTGAAGGGGGAGGGATGTGCTTGGAGCCCTTGCTCTGGCCTATGTGTTGTGTAATTTAGAATTGTCTATTGTCTTAATTCAGTATTATTTATCACTAGCCCCCGCCAGGCTGAATGACCAGCCGTACACAAACAAAATAGCATTGAGTGTTGTCTGGATCACTAGTCCCACCTAGCAGTGGTGTTCTTGAGGTTGACCGACATTGCTAGGATTATGTGTAGAATTATTTGTAACATTGGGTAGCTTGTTAGATACATTACTAGCTAGCTTATTAGATAGTGTGGTGGATCCAGACTCATCAATTATATCAAAATAGGTTTAATAGTAAAAACAATTAGTACAATGTACATGTAGGTTAAACAAGCTTTGGCTAAGAGGTGTGCTCTCATCGTGGCCAGTTAAGAGACACTGAGGAAGAGAAGGATCCAATGAGTTAGAGAGTAAGTATAGAGAGAGGTGGGGGCCGTAGCCCCTTGCCTCTCACTTAGATGTGAAGTAAGCTATTGTTTGGGGCAACCAAATCAAATAAAATGTATTTGTAAGGCCCGACAACACACGTTATGTCCCCATGGGCCGGACACATCTTCTTTAAACAAGTCAAGAAGAAACATCACAATAAATCTAAAACAAAACAAAAAAACAAAAATGATTCCTCCACACTAGCTTTGGCGTATCATTCTACATTCACATAACATATTCACCTGGGAACGAGGTTACATTCTATGCAGGTGGTTTGCAGTGATGGGCAGTAGCTAGCTACAAGTAGCGACGCTACATAGCTTAACTACATTTCTCAGTAGCGTGATGGTAGCGTCGCTACTTTTGAATCATGTAGCGTTTTCTGTAGCGCAGCTATTTATAGAACGAAGTAGTGACGGGGAAACGCTACAACGGCGACAACGCTACTATATCGGGAGAAACAGTCTAGACTATAAGGAGAAAAAAAAACTCCCCGTAGAAAACCCACTATGATTGGTTGGTTGGTTTAGATATGAGTATGACGACTCACGATTGGGTATGGTTAGGCCAAAACATTACGGGTAGGCCAATCAGAGGCAGGATAGGGCGGGACTCCAACCGCAAATCAGGAAGTGAAAATCAAAACAGACCACTGATGAACGAACCAGTCCGCGTGAAATGGCAGAGGGATTCGATGTTTCCAGGGCTTGTGATGGCATTGATGAAGATGATGTCAATAACAACAATGTCTCTCCATGGAATGAATGAATGGAAAAGATGAAGTTGTGGGATGCAGGCGCGGCGTATCTAAGGTAAGGGATAATAATGTTGTTAAACTGCCGCCGTGCACTGCAGCATTGGGCTGTGTTGGCACTTTCTTCGTCTGTTAACATACCATGGTGATTGATCTGATCTGTGGTCTGGGGTCCCCACATGATTTTGGGGCCATGGAATGTTTTGTGAGTTACATATTTAAATACACTTGGTCATTTAGCTGACGCTTTCATTCAAAGCAACTTACAAATTGTGTACAACAAGTCAGCATGAGTGGTACATATCTAGCAGACAAGGATAAATAGTATTGTTTGTCTAGCAGTGTCAAGCTTGAGTGTTATACTCTGAGTACATACTATACTGTAGTAGTATAGACATATTAGCATAGTTGGTGGTAGTATAGACATGGTACTGTAGCATAATAGTAAAATGCAGTAAGACAGTTATTATTAGTTAAAATTCAGATATTGAAGGAGTGTGTTTTTGGTTGATAAAGTGGGCAGGTTTCAGCTAGGAGAGGGTATCAGGCAGCCAGAAGATGCAGAGTTTAGGGATAAATAATACATAA
The DNA here is from genome assembly GCF_963971535.1 of Notolepis coatsorum. Taxonomy (NCBI): domain Eukaryota; kingdom Metazoa; phylum Chordata; class Actinopteri; order Aulopiformes; family Paralepididae; genus Notolepis; species Notolepis coatsorum. Next base: position 126,657,834 of record NC_140170.1, on the reverse strand, counting down.
AGATAGAATAGAAAAGAAACTTAGAATTTTTTTTGCCTGTTTGGTGGAAACTTGATAATGAAGTAAAAAAAAAAAAAAAAAAAAAAGTAGTGCAGATGTAGCTAGCTATTTTTGCCATGTTCTTGTAGTGTAGCTTGCTACATTTATCTGGGGATAGCTTCCATTGTAGTTAAGCTATATTTAATCGAGAGTAATTTGTTGTGTAGCTTGCTACATTTTCCAAGTAGCTTGCCCATCACTGGTGGTTTGTTGCCCAATAAACAATACTGATACATTACTGTGATGCTCAAAAAGTGTCTTTTAAATCTTAAAATGCGGATTGGCTCTTAGGACAAGGCACTTGCTAGCTAGATGATGTGCTTTTATTTCAGTGCTCATTAGCTAGCCTTTTGATCAAGTTGTAAGTGATTCGGCACAGTGGTTAGCACTGCTGCCTCACAGCAAGAATGTCCTGGGTTCGAACCCCAGCAGGGGGTCTTTCTGTGTGGAGTTTTCATGTTCTCCCTGTGTTCGTGTGGGTTTCCTCTGGGTACTCCAATTTCCTCCCACACCATAAAGACATGCATGGTAGGCAGGGATACTAGCTAATTAGCTCAAAACTGGCACATTTACATTGATGTGGGAACTGAAGATGTTCATTAACACTTTCAATGCCAACAACGCTATATGTCGTTTGTTCATGCCGGCCGTTCATTGCCAACGACACGATATGTCGTTTGTTTTTTTATTTCATCAATCTAGTATCACGCTAGTGCTGCAAACTCTCTCTGAGCTCCATTGGGAAAATACCGCCCCCTATCGTCTCCCGGATGGTAATGCACCCTTTTGGAATGGAATCAATGAAAATGGATGAGAAAAGAAAAATCCGGAATCCACATTTTACTTCTCAGGCAAGTAATCCGAGCCCATCGGACTCATTGTGGACCATCAGAACAGCGTGGAATACATATTTCCAGTACGCAGCATTGGATCAATAAACGCGATCGATATTTGGAATGGTGATCAGGAATTGGAATAATCTTTTTGGAGAACATCTGATCTGAGGTAAGGAATCTATTTTACCAGTCTTGGGATAATCAGAGCTGTTTTCACTGAGATATCAGCGTTTGCCCTATGTGTGTGTGTGTGTGCGTGTGCGTGTGTATGTGTGTGTGTGTGTGTGTGTGTGTGTGTGTGTGTGTGTGTGTGTGTGTGTGTGTGTGTGTGTGTGTGTGTGTGTGTGTGTGTGTGTGTGTGTGTGTGTGTGTGTGCTGATCAGGAAATGAGATTCGATTTTTCAGCTCGCTTCTCTAGCGTGCATAAGTACACATATACTATCGATAATCTAGCGTTTATTTGAAAAACGATTCATAAATAGGCAGACAAATTACAACGTTTTTTGTGTATTCCAGAATATTCCAGTAAAGGGCGATTATCACAGAATCTTTATATTTTCCTGAAATAAAAAAAAAATAGCGATTTTCAAAATGGTATAAAATGGAAATGAACCGATTAAAAAACAATCCGTTTCGACAATGTTGACTGCAAACAATGTCATTGATAAGCGACGGCCAGATTAGACACAGCCATAATTTAAGACATAGATTATGCATTCACAAATATGAGAGCACTATCATTGAAGTGGGTGGCGGAATTCAAGGGGGTAAAAAGGAAAACACGGCCGGCACGGAAAGTGTTATTGTGCACTGTCCCTGGGTCAAAAATAAATAAACAAACAAACAAAATTCAGTATTAATATTTTGCACAACTTTTTTTTATATATCTGTTTATTGTTTTTTTTCCAGTGCAACCAACATTTACACATTATATGAAAATGTTCTATTTGAAACACAAAACAGAATACAAAGGACAGCAGACATCAAGAGAAAGTGACAGGCAGACAAACAAAAACTGTTTCAGAGAGAGATTATAGTAATGGTAATAAGAAATATATATAAAAAAGGAATAATAAAGTAAATAATAATCAATAAAAATAAAAAGTAATTTAAAATTTTTTTAAATAAGGAGATACATTTGAATCATATCAATAATTGTTATGATTCACGATAATAAGCCACAAAAGGTAACGTTTTTGACAAATATTGAAATGCAGTCAGTTTCTCCTCACTATTGTTAGCATGTAGGAACAATTAGATCTGAAATTAGTTTCAAAACGGTTACACTGTGGGGGAAATAAAAAAGTACAGTCGATTACAGTAAATATCAGTATCTGTTATTATGCACGCCTGGTGATACTAAATCCAAATTAAACTCGGGCATTTGAAAGATACTATATGTATATATATATATAAATGTGCGAATTGGCTATAATAAGGTAATGTATAAGCATATATTCTATATTCTATAATAATATTTCAAATTGCATTGGTCCGGATTTGGGAGAATTCAGTACTGTATATACAGAACCTTCGGTTTTATCATCTTCCCTTTATTAATTTCCTTAGATCTTTTGTACACATGATCTCAAGAGGGTACTGAACGAGGTCAGTGGCAGTTTTTTAAGTCTGGTCATTATTATCATGGTGGTATTCACTGTCAAAGATGAAAAGAAAAATCATAATTCATATTTTCCTTTGTTTCATCTCAATTTAAGCAAGCCTAGTAATAGACACAATATTTCTGACACTGAGAATACATTCACTGAGGTCCATAGATGTACCTAGATACCAAGAATATGCAAATAGCCCTTGTAGAAGTGGAGCAATATTCCATTTACCTAGGTATACGATTTATGCAGATTTTCACCTGGGGTGGAACAGGTTAATACAGTTAAGAATAGAATGATTTTGCATTGAATGAGACCATGCCGAGCACAGATGGAAGAGGTGTGAACCTTTTTGAGTGCTTTTTCCCACATGTCGTCAGATATCTCACCCCCCAATTCCTCCTCCCATGAGGACTTAATAATATTTAAGGAGGTGGACTGTAGTGAGCATAGCTGCCTATAAATTCTCAGGGAGCCCTTTAGAGTGGGAAGAGGGGTAAGAAAAATGTCAAGTTGTGTTTCACCAGGAAGGATGGGGAACTGGGTATCTAAGCTGCGGACATAGCTCCGGATCTGTAAAAACCTAAAAAAATTACTTCTGGGGAGACCGTACTTGACCGATAATTGTTCGAACGTAGCAAAGGTATTGTCGATATAGAGATCTTTAAATGTTCTAATACCGAGACTAGTCCATATTGAGAAAGCGCCATCAATCATAGATGGGGGGAAGGCCGGATTTGAGGCCACCGGGGCAGCAAAAGATGTTGCGTGAAAGCCAAAGTGGCATCTAGATTGGTTCCAAATTTTCATTGTTGATTTGACACATACATTTTTTGTAAAGGGGATATACAGATCCAGCCAGAATTAGTCATGGAACAGCTGTTTGCCGGCCGGTTTGACGCCGTTTGCATGGTTAATGGTAACAATGACCAGCGGGGGCGCTCTCACACAGCTGGTGACATCTCCCTGACGCGCCGGCTTTTTGTTAATGCATTTAAACCACCATTAAGTTAAACCATGTATTATTTTGGCCATATAGTGGCGCTGTTGTGAGTTTGTGGATGCTGCAATGCTGTATCCACATTTAGGAGAAGAAGAAGAAGAAGAAGAAGAAGAAGAAGAAGAAGAAGAAGAAGAAGAAGAAGAAGAAGAAGAAGAAGAAGAAGAAGAAGAAGAAGAAGAAGAAGAAGAAGAAGAAGAAGAAAAGAAGACTTTTGTTTTGCAACTGGAGTCGCGTTTATTTTTCAAATGTAAACTAGTCAATACTATCTTAAACAATGTCAGCAGTCAGTGTATATTTTCAACAATACGTTTGTTTACCAATAGGTTAAACTGTTTTTGGATCTTTGTTGGCACTCTTTCAACATTTGGATTATAGCTCAGTCACAGCGTTACAGACCAGCGTTAAACGTTCCAGAGACGGTAAGTTAATTTAACTTATTCTAGTCTAAAGAAACCTATATATTACTATTTGTTAATCAGAGCGTTATTTGGTTATAACACCGTGTGTGCGTCGTGTGTGTGCGTGCGTGCGCGATATATGTTACTATTGATTAATGCGTTTGTTAATATAACACTGTGTGTGCGCGCTTGATAAAACAAAGCATACTGTATTACTGTGTGTTTATATTGTGAGCAAGTCAAGCAAGTGTAATTGAACACAATACATGCTGACATCATGACATGCATCTTGCTGTTTGTCTCCCGTCATTCTATTGCTAATGCCAGGTAATGTGAATTAATGTCACAAAACGAATCCCTTGGATAGGATAAAACAAAGCATCTACTGTATTACTGTGTGTTTATATTGTGAGCAAGTCAAGCAAGTGTAATTGAACACAATACATGCCTTTTTGAAATCAACCAAGATAATGGAGAAATATCAGTCAAGTCCGAAATCGACCGTGAAACCATTGGCAACGGAAGTTTTGTTGAGGTTGTTGTGATTGTTAAGGTACATGTCTCTTTTATTTATTTATTTCCAATAATAATGATTTAAATTACTACTACTAGTCTTAGCAGTAGCAGTTGTCATAGTAGTAGTAGCAGTAGTAGTGTAGCAGTTGTAGTAGTAGTAATAGTAGTACTAGTATTAAATATGAGCCTAGCAGTAAAGTTATCAATTATCTCCTCTCCTCTCCTCTCCTCTCCTCTCCTCTCCTCTCCTCTCCTCTCCTCTCCTCTCCTCTCCTCTCCTCTCCTCTCCTCTCCTCTCCTCTCTTCTCTTCTATTCTAGGCTACTGAGGCTAATCTGAACATCCATGGGGTGTATGCCTTCACCACTGCAGAGGTACAGATCAGAATTCTCGACATAAACGACAACAAACCCGAATTCTACAGGTGCGAAGATACATGTGTCCCGCAGGACACCTTCACAGGAGAGATTATTGAGCACTCATCAGGATCCATCCCCCTCGACATCACTGTCAGAGATGCGGACCAGGTCACAGGATTTTTTTTTTTTTTTTTTTTTATATTCTTTAAAAAGATAAACAAAAACAGAGAATATTTCAGAACAATCCAACATCAATAATAGGGGAATCAGGGTATATAAAGCCAAGGGGTGCTTAATGACAAGCTGTGACAGCTGCGGGATGAGATTGATCATTGCTCCAGAAGCGTGTGGTTGGGGGAGCACCAATCAAACGGCATCTACAGGAAGAAGCGTGTGGAGAGGAGAATGCAATTAATTAACCGAAATATCTTAAAGGAACAGAGCGAGTGGGTGAGCAGCGGACAAAACCTCACAGTACCCCCCCCTCCACGGGAGCCACCCGGCGACCAGGCCGACCCGGCTCGCCCGGATGGGCACGATGGAAGTCTGTGATCAGGCCGGGATCCACGATGAGCTGTCGGGAGACGGCAGGGCGGGAGAGGTCAGTCTGGTAAGCGGTACCGCCACTTGACTGTAGTTCCGGATGAACCTTCGGTAGAAGTTGGCGAACCCGAGGAAACTCTGTAACTCCTTCCGAGAGGTGGTTTCAGGCCATTCCTCCACTGCTTGGATCTTGCGAGGATCAGCTCGGGTCAAGCCCTTCTCCACGATGAAGCCCAGGTAATCGACGGAGTCGGAGTGGAATCGGCACTTCTCCGCCTTGACGAAGAGCCGATTGTGGAGGAGGCGCTCCAGCACACGGCGGACATGCTGGATGTGCTCCTCGAGGGTCTTGGAGAAGATGAGGATGTCGTCCAGGTACACTACCACAAACTCCTCCAGCATGTCACGAAGGACGTCGTTCATGAGCGCCTGGAATACCGCCGGAGCGTTGGTGAGGCCGAACGGCATCACCAGGTACTCGTAGTGGCCCCTGGGAGTCTTGAAGGCGGTCTTCCATTCATCGCCCTCACGGATACGGACTAGATGGTAGGCACTCCGGAGGTCCAGCTTGGTAAAGACGGTAGTCTGGGTGAGAGGCTCAAAGGTGGAGTTCATGAGAGGTAGAGGGTATTTGTTCTTAATGGTGATCTCGTTGAGCTGGCGATAGTCGATGCAGGGTCGAAGGTCCCCGTCCTTCTTCCCAACAAAGAAGAAACCGGCCGCCACTGGGGAGGAGGAAGGCCGAATGAGTCCTGCTTCCAAGGACTCAGAGATGTATTGATCCATCGCCGCCTTCTCCGGAACGGTCAGACTGTAGAGGCGGCTGCCGGGAAGGGGAGCCCCTTGGCGGAGGTCGATGGCACAGTCGTACGGACGGTGGGGTGGAAGGGCCTGAGCCCTGGACTTACTGAAAACCTCCATGAGGTCGTGGTACTCAGGGGGTATGGTCGAAAAGTCTGGAGGCGGCTCACCAACGGACCTCCGGGGCGGGGGACAGGACGCCGCCTGTAGACACTGGGCATGACAGGAGGAGCTCCAGCCCTTGATGGTACCGGAGGACCAGGCGATGTGGGGCTTGTGCAGCGCGAGCCAGGGCCGACCCAGGACTACTGGGACAAGAGGGGATCTGGTGATAAGAAACTGGAGTCTCTCAACGTGGTTTCCAGCAATGGTCAGCATGACAGGGCAGGTGCGTTGAGAGATGTCGGCCAGGCGGTGTTGGTCCAATGCGAATATCTCCAAAGGCCTCACTAGGTCCTCAAGTGGAATGTTGGCCCGGGTAGCAAACTCGAAGTCGAGGAAACTCTCGTCTGCCCCCGAGTCAATGAGTGCCTCCACCGTGGCCCGTTGGTCCGCCCAGGCCAGGGTGACGCTCATCAGATGGCCAGGTGGTGCACGGCTCTGGGAATGAGAAAAACGGCTCACCAGGATCTCCCGGGGTCCCGGCGAGCCTGGTCTTTTGGCCGGGTGGGGCAGTTGGCGATTCGGTGTCCCTCCCGACCGCAGTAGAGGCAGAGACCGGACCTGAACCTCGCCTCCCGTTCAGCTTGGCTCAGATGAGAACGTCCCAGCTGCATGGGTTCCTCCTCGGGTACCGAACGGGAGGGGAAAAAACCACCAGTCGTGTTGGGGGCAGGGCGACCAGCAGTACCGTCACGAGTACGGGGGGTTCGGAGTACCTCAGGAGGTCCCTGTCGGGTTCTCTCACGTCTTCTCTCCTGGAGGCGTCCGTCGATGCGAATGGCGAGGCTGAACAGGTCCTCGAGGGACTCAGGTTCCTCCCGGGTCGCGAGCTGGTCCCTGACTGCGTCGCTGAGCCCCCTCATGAAGGTAAGACGAAGTGCTTGGTCGTTCCAACCGCTCTCCACCGTCGCCAGTCTGAACTCCAGCACGTAGTCGGTAACCCCGCCGCTGCCCTGCCGGAAGGTACCCAACCGGGCTCCAGGGTCCAGACCACGGGCTGGATGGTGGAAGACCCTGCAGAGCTCAGCCACGAAGTCTGGATAGGAGAAACAGAAGTCTGCCTCCATTGCCCAGGAGGAAGTGACCCACTGGGCTGCCCGGCCTGAGAGCAAGTTAGTCATATAGGCCACTTGGGCTCCTCTTGAAGTGAAACGACTGGGTTGATGACGAAAAACCAACTCACATTGCATGATGAATGTGGCACAATCCTCGAAGTTGCTGTCGAACAGCCGTGGTTCGGAGAGACGGGGCTCCCGAGGTGCGGGATCGGGAAGCGCGGGGCCTGCCAGGGCTGCGGGTGATGCTCCGGCCAATGTTCCTGAAGGAAGTGGGGGTACAAGCAAGGCGTTAACGGTGTCACTCAGCGTGTGTAGATGGAGGAGAATACTTGATTGCTGGCTTGCCAGAGCGCCCAGGGACCCCTGAATAGGCTGGACCTGCTCTCTGAGTTCCTGTACAGCAGCCGCAGCCCTGTCTAGTTGGTGACTGTGATCCTTGGTTAACTCGATCTGGCCAGCTAGTGCTGTTCTGACTCTCTCTGTGTCGGCTGGGGTCGTCATATTGGTTGGATCGTAATGTTATGGTTTGACACCGACCCCAAACGCAAACGGCACAGAGAGAGTTGTTTCAGAGTTAGCCAAAATCAAGGGCGTGTTTATTTACTGAGTAAACAGAAAGAATTTGGTGGAGAACAGAACAAACTGGGAAACAGGCATGTGAGGAATGTTTGCTGCTCTGCAGCTTCTCCCGGGGGGTTACGTTTGTGGAATCTGTCCGTGACGTCTGAGCCGCTCTGCAGAATCCTCCCAGCATATACTCCGGGGTGGAGGCGGATAGGGAGAGAGAGAGTCCGAGTTAGCTCAGTGCACAATTGAAAACTGACAGGTGACAGGTGAAGTGACTTGTCCAAACAAATAAATCCAAGTGACAGAATCTTCGGTGTGAAACACACAGTGAGCAATGTCCAAACAATAAATCCAAGTGACAGAATCTTCGGTGTGAAACACACAGTGAGCAATGTCCAAACAATAATAAATCCAAAGTGAATATCCAACAGGCAAAAAGGTTGAGAACAGTCTGAACGAAAAACAGGATCTCTTCAGTGCTTTAACACACAAAAAACGATTGAATCCAAAAGACTGTCTTACAAAAAACTCACCAGAGCGCTGTGCGTGAAGCGGGCGGATCAAACAGGGCGAGCGCTTCGTAACGGGGAAGCAGGTTCTCCAAACGGAATATTTCTCGAGAGTCCTGGAGGCAAAGAACAGGGAAAGCAGCGACGGAAGGAAACGGCAAATGCAGAGAATATTTCAGAACGATCCAACATCAATAATAGGGGAATCAGGGTATATAAAGCCAAGGGGTGCTTAATGACAAGCTGTGACAGCTGCGGGATGAGATTGATCATTGCTCCAGAAGCGTGTGGTTGGGGGAGCACCAATCAAACGGCATCTACAGGAAGAAGCGTGTGGAGAGGAGAATGCAATTAATTAACCAAAATATCTTAAAGGAACAGAGCGAGTGGGTGAGCAGCGGACAAAACCTCACAAAAAGGGACGCATGTTTCCTGACTGATTTCCCCCCCACAGCAAGGGCACTGGTGAGCTTGGGACAGTTTAGGCCCACCCTTGGTGATTCTGATACAGAATCAATACAAACAACCCAGGACTTTTTTTTGTGCTAGTGCAATCAATCAATCAATCAATCAGATTTATTTATAAAGCACATTTCACATGACGTGTGTCAACCAAAGTGCTGTACAGAGGGTAGATACACAAGATACATAGACAACAATCACACTCCGTTTTATGGGAGGGCACACAGGCAAACACATAGGAAAACAGGGCATGAGTCAGTGAACGGGAAAGGCTAGTAGGTAGAAGTGGGTTTTGAGCCTCGATTTGAAGGCATCTATCGAGGGGGCGAGCCTAATGGAGGTGACATAGTGTGGGGAGAGGTATGGCTATGTGAGACTAGGGACGTGCACATGTTTACTTTTTAATGGTTAATTGGTACTGTATGTGGTCTGAATGAATAACTGCATTTATGGACACACACCATATCCACAAAGCTTACTCATCAAAAATATGTACCACTTTTTCAAAAGTTTACTTTCATCTGTGCAAACGTGTATTAATTTACTCTGAGCCATCCATAGTTGGTATCCATGTAAAGACTCTTTATGAGTTCATTAGGTTATTATGACTGCAATGATGCTGGTGTTTTGTGAGCATGTTTTCACGCAAGCAGCCTTCCTGCTCCTCACTCAGTACCAAACATACTCGCTTGATGCTTTTCACTCCTTGATTTTCCACATTGCCCCGAAGCACACAGGGTTCTTATTCCTCGGGAATGTACAGCAGGTAATAGTCAGGATAAAAAGTGCCAATGTAAAGTGAATTTGGTTGTGGCAGCCAATAATGAACCTCTCAAGAATGATGCCTTGATGCCTTGATCTGAGACCCATAACACGAATAATACTCCTGTTCCATAGGCTTCTTTTGGCAGCCCTCCATTACAATTATAATGAAAAAAGAGAGGTGGCCACAACTAAGGCTGGAGAATCACGCTACACCAGGGGTCGGCAATAGGCGGCCCGTGGGCCGAAATTGGCCCGCCAGCAATAATTTCTGGCCCGTCAGTTTATTTTGAGAATATGATATTTATTTTACGTGCGGGAAATATTCACTCGTGACGCCAGAGTGTCTTTGTGAAGCTGTATCTATCTTTTCATCATATCTATGTCTGTGACTATAGCCAATTGAAATGCTAGAAATGGTCACATGGACTGGGAGAACCAATGGAATAGTCCCACCGGGCCGCGTGAATACTTTCCCCAAGGCAGTTGTCCTTCCACGTTCGGTTTATGCGGCCTGATTGGCCAATGCCGCTTCTCTCAACGCCCAATCGCGTTACTCCTAACGCTCGCTCCTAACTTTCAGAACTTCTCTCAGTTCCACAAGTCCATCACATCAGCTATCTACCTGCATCAATATACTACTAACTATCAACTAACTCGCTACCGCCGTGCATCAATATACTAACTAACTAGCACATCAATGCACTAACTACTACCGCTGTGCATCGCTATACTGCTACCGCCGTGCATCAATATAATAACTATCACATCAATGCACTAACTACTACCGCCGTGCATCGCTATACTGCTACCGCCGTGCATCAATATACTAACTATTGATGTGATGTCGATTGATATGAATAGCTAGTTACGTTAATATAGAGAGATGAAAACAATACGTTATTTATATTGATGTGATGTCGATTGATATGGTAGCAGCAGTATCATCATATATATATATTTTTTTTTGTATCCACTTTTTCTCCTTATTTTCTATTTTTCTCCCATCCCAATTTAGTGTTTTTCCAATTCTCCCCTCCCCTGTCTTGAACGTTGCTTGCATATATATATATATTATAATTATTATAATTTATATACATTTTTTTAACTCATTGGACGCCAGTCACGAGTATAGTCGGGTTAACTCGCCGACGTTTAAGCGCCAATCACGAGTATAGTCGGGTTTTAATCATTATTTATTTTATTAGCGATATCCATTCATTTTCATCCATCCAACCTGATGTTATCGTTGGGAATGGGTCTGAGCTCGCAAAAGGGCAAATACCGCCGCCTATCGTCTCCCGGATGGTATTGCACATCATTGGATTGGATTGGCTGGGACTGTGCATAAAAAAAAAAGTCCGGTCCGGGTTTTGCTTCTCGGGCATGCAGTATCATTGTACCACTGGGGGGACTGGGAGCAGCGTGGATTATGTGTTTTGGACTATAACGTTGGATCAATGGACACAATCGATATTTGGAATGGCGATCAGGAATTGGATTAATCTTTTTGCAGAACATCTGATGTGAGGTAAGGACTCTATGTTACCAGTATTGGGTTAATCAGATGTTTTTTTCATAGCGATCACGACGTGTGTGTGTGCATGCCGTTGGCGCTGAGCAAAGCACGGATACGCGATTTTTCAGCCCGCTTTTGTATCGTGCATAAGGACACATATACTATCGATAATCTAGTGTTCATTTGAAAACTATTCATAAATCAGCCGAAAAATTACGTGTTTTGTGTATTGTGTAAGGGCTATTATCGCGTATTTCTCTGGAATTACTAGAAATCTCCAAAACTATACTTGTATTCAAAACGGTATAAAACAAAAATCTACAGATGAAAAAACAATCCGTTTCGTACATGAGGACACATGTGGGAGGAAGACAAGGCACCACAAGGAGTGGATGACAGGAGAAACACTACAGAAAATTCAGACTCGCAAACAAGCCAAAGACACTCTCAACAATAGTCGCACAAGAGCTGCAAAAGTAAAAGCACAACAAGACTACACCACGGCAGACAAGCGGGTAAAAAGGAGCATCAAGAACGACAAAAAACAATTCATCAACAACCTGGCAACTCAAGCAGAAGAAGCAGCAGCTCAACACAACATGAAGGAACTCTACGACATCACAAGGAAACTGGCTAATAAACGCAAAACTCCGGATAGACCAATATTAGACAAAGAAGGAAAAAAACTCACAAAGCAAGAGGCTCAGCTGAAGAGATGGGCAGAACATTTCAGAGACATACTGAACAGACCCAAACCGACAGCGCTAGCCAACATCCATCCAGCGGTACACTCCCTACCGGTCAATACCAACAAGCCCAATAAACAAGAAATAAAAAAGGCCATTCAAAAACTGAAAAACAATAAAGCACCAGGACCTGACGGAATACCCCCAGAGGCCATAAAAGCAGACCCAGAAATGGCAACAACACTACTCCACAAACTCTTTGGACAGATCTGGTATGAAGAAAAGGTGCCAAGCGACTGGGCAGAGGGATACCTGGTGAAGCTCCCCAAAAAAGGCAACCTGAAGGACTGTAACAACTACAGGGGCATCATGCTCACATCTGTGCCAGGGAAGATTTTGAGCAGGATCATCCTGGAAAGACTGTCCAAAGAAGTGGACAAAGAATTCCGAGAAGAACAAGCAGGTTCACATTGCCACCCTCCGCATTGTCATAGAACAGACCCTGGAATGGAACACATCTCTCCACCTCACATTCATCGACTTCCACAAAGCATTCGACAATCTAGACAGAGACACTATATGGAAACTCATGCCACATTACGGTATCCCAACGAAGTTCATAACCATCATCCAACAGCTGTACCTACAATCATCCTGCAGAGTAATACACAACGGCCAGCTCACAGACAGCTTTACAGTAGAGACAGGAGTCAGACAGGACTGCCTACTGTCACCTTTCCTCTTTCTTCTGGCAGTCGACTGGATCATGAAACAAACCACAACCGAACAAAAGCTGGGCATTCAGTGGACAATGTGGTCTCAATTAGAGGATTTGGACTTTGCCGACGACATAGTCCTCCTCTCACACACACAAACACAAATGCAGACCAAACTCACAAAACTTGCCACAATTGCAGCTACCACAGGACTACACATCAATAAAGCAAAAACAAAGGAGATGAAGATGAACCACAATTTAGAAGAGGCCGTACAACTGGATGGAGAAGCACTGGACGAGGTGGACACCTTCACATACCTGGGAAGCATCGTGGGGAAGGACAGAGGCAGCGACAAAGACATCAAAGCAAGAATAGGGAAGGCAAGAACAGCATTTTTTATACTGAAGCAAACATGGAATTCAAACCACATCTCCACAAAGACCAAACTCTGCATCTTCAACACCAATGTCAAATCAGTTCTATTATGCGGAGCAGAAACATGGAGAACCACAAAAGCAACCTCAAACAAACTGCAAACCTTCATAAACAGATGTTTACGACACATCCTGGGAATCTACTGGCCAAACACCATCACAAACGAACAGCTCTGGTAAACCACTCAACAAGAACCACTTGAAACCCTAATCAAACGCAGGAAATGGGGCTGGATTGGACACACCCTGAGAAAACCATCCTCCAACACAACCAGGCAGGCCTTAACCTGGAACCCACAGGGGAAGAGAAAGCCAGGAAGACCCAGAAACAGCTGGAGAAGCAGACCCGGCGCCATGGGCGGGCATTGAGGGGCCGGGCCCGCCCACTGAGTCAGCTGTGCCCACCCTGGTAAAAAAAAAAAAAAATAAGTTTGGTCAATCAAAGTCGACTATCCAAATCCTTAGTCGGGGACAGCCCTAGTGGGCACTGATGTCAACCATTAACACTACTGAAGCTAGCACGGCACTCTGTGAGAATTCGTTTTCTACCCTCAAGAACATCTTTATAAAACATCGCCTTAGTATGCTTCATCGACGCAAGGCCAATTTAATTCATTTGGCATTTGAGAAGGACTTAACAAAAAAGTTCAGGAATGAGTGGAGGGGCAGTGTTTTAAGAAGATTTCACTCTGTCCCCAAACGCCGCTTGCCGCTCTACTAATGATGGTGAGTAGCCTGTGGAGGAATTTTGTTTGCTTTTTTATGCACCTTATTTTTGTCAGTTCAGTTCTGTTCGTCAGTGAATTCAGAAGTGTTGAATAAATGGAGACTTTTCAAAGATATAGAATAGAATAGAATAGAATTGTATTATCCTGAGGGAAATTTGACACTCCAAATCACTCAACATTAAACATTTAGACAGAACAAGTCACAAATAAGAATAACAAAACAAATGGCCTAAGAATAGAATAACATTTTATAGAATAAAAATAGAATAAAAGATACAGTAAATAAATACAGTAAAAATATACTGAAGTCTACAGTAGGTGTAATATTGCACAGTGCTGTTTAAAAAGTAAGAGTCCAGGAAGATGGTCACTCTGTGCTCAGTGATGCAGTGAGGCACAGTGATGCATTGTATAGTCTGATGGCTGTCGGAATGAAGGACTTCCTGTGCCGTTCAGTGCTGCATTTAGGTAGTGTGAGCCTATAACAATACATGCTCCTCCTGTCAGCCAAGTCTGTGTATAGTGGGTGGGAGGGGTTTTCCCTGATGGCCTGGAGCTTAGCAAGGCTCCTCCTCTCCGCCACCCTCGCTAGGGCGTCCAGCTCCACCCCAACCACGCTACTGGCCTTCCTGACCATCTTATCCAGCCTGTCTGTGTCCCCTGCTCTCAGTCCGCTGCCCCAGCAGGTCTGTTATATATATCCGTTCAGTCTGTTTTTGTATAAGTGAATGTTCTTAAGATAGAGAGAAATTAGATTTTTCAATTGCCTCTCTGCTGTTTAGTTCAGCACCGTGGGCAGCGCCAAGCAAGCCACAGCGCCGTTGTGCGAGCTGAAACGTATAAAAGGGAACCTGTGTTGAAAAACCATTGTGCCCCCCCGAGAAAATTGTATGCCCCCCCACTAATTTGTTTCTGCAGCCTGAGGTCTGTCGAGGCGGATCTCAAGGAAGAAAGAACATCATGGATGGAAGCAGAGAAAATCGCCCAACACCGAACCAGCTGGAGAGATTTCATGAATGACCTATGCTCCCCAAAGAGCAAAAGGGTTTAAGTCAAGTAAGTCAAGTCATTGATAAGCGACGGGTGTATTAGACCCATAGCCAATATTTTAAAATATATTTTAAGCACTCACAAATTTCCCCGTCCTCCCATTGATTAAATCGGTGGCGTGCTAGCCCTAATTTGGTCATATGGGCGTGGCGGTCAATGAGTTAATGGAGGGAGGAGCCACACATTGGCAGGCAAAGAGCCGCATGCGGCTCGCAAGCCGCAGGTTGGCCACCCCTGAACTATACGATTGACTAGAGGTCATGTTCATTTTATACATCTATACTGATCAGAGGTTGTGTTGTTCATTTAAAATTTTTATCAATTAATCAATTACAAACTCAGGAAGTGGTGTGTTTGTGCTCATAATGCAGACAGCTACTGTATAGTGCTGTCCCCTCTGCCATTTTGGTATTGGTTGACTCAAATTGTTATTTATTAGATTTAGATTCAGATTCCTTTATTTGGCCATTTGTGTAAAAACTAGTGCTGTCAGGCGATTAAAAAAATTAATCTAATTAATTACAGGATTTGTAATTAATTAATCTAATTAATCGCATTTTAATCGCATAACCATTTTATGCCTGATATTCTATATTCTATAATCATATTTCAAATTGCATGTGTCCGGATGGCAGAATTCAGTACTGTATCTACAAAACCTTCTGTTTAATCATCTTCCATCTATTAATTTGCTTAGATTTTTCAGGTCTGGTCAATTTGAGCATGGTGTTATTCACAGTCAAAGATAAAAAAAAAAAATTGATATTCTCATTTGGTTCATTACAATTTACTCAAAATAAAATGTTCATTCAATGAATCACCGCGCAGATTGATTGATTGAATGAAAATGTTATTAACAGATTGCAGAATGGGTACAATACAGTACGGCACACAATTGTTAAGGGGATGCAAACCAGAGAAAGACTTTCGTCTTGTTTACATCAGGGTCCCCCATTTTTTATTCATAATGAATTGTAAGTAAGGGTGCAACTTGCACCGTGCAATCCATTCTTTGTGGATCTAGCCCACAGTATTTCTGACACTGGGAATACATTCCCTGAGATTCATAGATGTCCCTAGAATCAGATACCAAGAACATGCAAATGGGCCATATTAAAAAAAAAGTCTGTAAATGTGTATTCTACATTCTTATGGAATGAATGAGATACAAAAAAAATATTATAAAAAAAAAAAAAAAAAAAAAAAAATTGTAATTAATTTTGAGTTAATTTTCATAACGCGATAATTTGCTGTGTAATTAATTAATCTAATTAACGCGATAAACTGACAGCCCTAGTAAAAACATAGGTAATTGTTGGAGTGTTGGAGTTTTAAGTAAAATAAGACACATCCTAAACCAAAAACCACTGTATACACTGTACTGTACGCTCTTCCTTCCATATATGAACTACTGTGCGGAGGTGTGGGGTAATACCTACAAAAGCACTCTACATGTTGTGAGTACTGCTGCTGAATAAGTGCCTCAGCCTGATAGCTCCCCCCGGAGGTCGCGTGGCGCTGTCACTCAGTCCCGACTTGCACGCTTCCCTAGAAGCGCCCGGTCCACACCGGCTGCTAATCTACAATCAGAGGCTCCTGTCTCCATTCCTGATGATGGAGGGGAGTATAAATGTTTAACCAGCCCTGAGGACAACACAAGTTCGTTCTGCCAGGAACAGTAGGTTTGCGTCGTTAACCTTTTTGACTATTTTGTCTATACCTTCGTATTGAGATTGCATTTGAAGATTCTGACTGTTGTTGAATCCTCGTTTTGTTTGATGCGCGTATTGTATCTACCGGCTAGTAACCTAACACTTGTTCTCTCGCCTGTAGCTTTGGTAATTGTTTGCTGGTTAACTAACCCTCGCCTCTCTCTCTTTTTTTCGTCTAGTGTGGGGACGCCGTTCCTGAACCGCCACGCTCGTTGTTTCCCCCCCCCCCCCTGCCTGTCCCCTGTGTTAAGCCCCCGACTATTCCCGGGAGTTGTTTAGGCAACCTTGACCCACTACATATACAACACGGTAAGACCCCATTCTACATTGTTAAGACACACACACATAGTCACCTGCTTCCCGACACATTTATTAAATACACACTTCATATCCCCGGCTTCCGACCTGCCCACATTACACCACCACAGTCGTTTGTTTTTCTTGTTGTTCTGTTTGCCTTGAACCTTGTATAATTAAATACACGCCGTTTGGCGTTTTTTCCTATTGAACCTGTTGTGTTGCCTTAACTCATTCCGGGCCAACAGCGCCCTCTGCTGATGGCCCTTCCGTGCCAACGCTATATCCAATGGAGAATAGGACTTATTTGCGAGTGCATAAAACATATCAAATATAATAGCAATAGATCTAAATAACACAGTGATCGTCAATGAGTTGCTTCCAGTCAACATGTACGAAACGGATTGTTTTTTTATCGGCACATTTCCGTTTTATACCATTTTGAATATGAGTATAGTTTTGGAGATTTCTAGTCATTCCAGAGAAAGACACGATAATAGCCCTTTAGTGGAATACACAAAACAAGTTGTAATTTGTCACACACACACACACACACACACACACACACACACACACACACACACACACACACACACACACACACACACACACACACACACACACACACACACACATACACACACACACTCCGATGGCGGTGATAGGAACATCTGATTACCCCAAGATTCGTAACATAAAGGCAGTGATGGGCAGTAGCTTGCTACAAGTAGCGACGCTACATAGCTTAACTACAATTCTCAGTAGCGTGCTGGTAGCTCGCTACTTTTTAACCAGGGTAGCAGTCTCTGTAGCGGAGCTCTTTATAGAACGAAGTAGTAACGTAGCGACGAGAAACGTTACACGCTACTTTCGAGAGAAACAGTCATTCATTCATTCATTCATTCACTAGAATATCTGCGAGGAGAAAAAAAAATCCCCGTAAAAAACCCACTATGATTGGTTGCTTGGTTTGTTTAGATATGAGTGACGACTTCACGATTGGGTATGGTAGGCCAAAACGTTATGGGTAGGCCAATCAGAGGCAGGATAGGGCGGGACTCCAGCCGCAAAGCAGGAAGTGAAAATCAAAACAGACGTATTGAATGAATGCAATTTAACGGATTACATGAACAAGAACCAGTCTGAGCGAAATGGCAGAGGGGTTCGATGGCATTGATGAAGATGATGATGTCAATAACAACAATGACTCTCCATGGCCCTATCTGGGACACATTTATGAGTTTGACTGAAAAAACGGCTAAAACTATGCTGCTCTCAACTTGAAGACACATTCAGGTGAGCTGATGAAAATCAACTGTTCCCAAACAGCACACAAGTCAGTACACTTTGTCAACAGCTTTAACTAAGATAGCTGCTATCATGATGTTTCACTGTAGGCAGAAAATGAACAATATTATTGGGGTGGAGAAAAGAAAAAAGAGGGAAAAGCAGTGGTTCTCAACCTGTGGGACAGGACCCCCAGGGGCGGTCCCCACATGATTTTGGGGCCATGGAATGTTTTGTGAGTTACATATTTAAATACATTTGGTCATTTAGCTGACACTTTCATTCAAAGCAACTTACAAATTGTGTACAACAAGTCAGTAGGAGTGGTACATATCTAGCAGCCAAGGATAAGTAGTATTGTTTGTCAGTGTCAAGCTTGAGTGTTATACTCTGAGTACATACTGTAGTAGTATAGACATATTAGCATAGTTGGTACTGGTAGTAGTATATACATGGTAGCATAATACTAGTAAAATGAAGTAAAACAATTCAGATATTGAAGAAGTGTGTAATACAAGTTCATGTTAAAAGGATGACACAAAAAGCCAGACCGAGGGCTTGTTTCAGTTTTATAATAAACAATCAAACTGAGCATTTTTTTTCCTGCCTATTTGTTTGGTGGAAACTTGGTCACGAAGTAAAAAAAAATTAAAAAGTAGTGCCGATGTAGCTAGCTATTTTTGCCATATTCTTGTAGTGTAGCTTACTACATTTCTCTGGGGATAGCTTCCATTGTAGTTGAGCTATATTTAATCGAGAGTAACTTGTAGTGTAGCTTGCTACATTTTCCAAGTAGCTTGCCCATCACTGCATAAAGGCCTTACCTCGCATCTGATGTCATGCAAAAAGATTATTCCAATTCCTGATCGCCATTCCAAATATCGATTGCGTCCATTGATCTAACGTTATAGTCCAAAACACAATGATCCACGATGCTCCCAGTAGGGGGACTCAATGTAATAGTATCCAGCTGCATGCCTGAGAAGTAGAACCTGGACCGGAATTTTTTTTATGCACAGTCCCAGCCAATCCAATCCAATGATGTGCAATACCATCCGGGAGACAATAGGCGGCGGTATTTGCCCTTTGCGAGCTCAGACCCATTCCCAATGATAACGTCAGGCTGGATGGATGAAAAATTTATGGATATCGCTAATAAAAGAAATAACGATTAAAACCTGACTATACCCGTGATTGGCATGGAAGCAATGGCGAGTTAACCCGACTATACTCGTGTTGGCACGGAATGGGTTAATGCAGGTCCCGTTCCTCTGTTCCCATAACACTACAGCCAATATGCACCAATGCAAAAAAAGCAATAAGAATAGTCAACAATGTAGGATATTATGAACACACCAGTAACTTATTTCTAAAGCTACAAACATTGAAATGTATGGACCTAGATGATTTCAAAACTGCTCTCATTGTATACAAAGCCAAATATAAATTAATCCCAGGCAACATTCAAAGATGGTTCAGAGACAAGGAAGGAGAATATAACTTAACACTTTGAGTGCCAACGACAAGATTAGTTGTGCTAACTTGCCATGCGTTAAGTGCCAATGACGAGTTTTCTCGTCTTTTAATCGTTATTTCTTTTATTAGCGATATCCATTCATTTTTCATCCATCCTGATGTTATCATTGTGAATGGGTCTGAGCTCGAAAAGGGCAAATATCGCCGCCTATCGTCTCCCGGATGGTAATGCACATCATTGGATTGGATTGGGTGGTCATCTGCATCAGAAAAAAAGTCCGGTCCAGGATTTTCCCATCTCTGGCAAGCAGTATCGTGTTACCAGATTGACTGAGGACCCGCGGAGCAGCGTCGATTATGTGTTTCGGACTATAACGTTGGATCAATAAACACGATAAAAATGTGGAATGGCGATCAGGAATTGGATTAATCTTTTTGCAGAACATCTGATGTGAGGTAAGGACTCTATTTTACCAGTATTGGGTTAATCAGATCTTTTTTTCTCAGCCATCGCAGCGTGTCTGTGTGTGTGTGTGCGTGTATGACGTTAGCGCTGACCAGGTCATGGATAATAGATTTTTCAGCCCGCTTCTCTAGTGTGCATAAGTACACATATACTATTGATAATCTAGCGTTTATTTGAAAACTATTCATAAATCAGCCGAAAAATGTGATTTGTGTATTCCACTAAAGAGCTATTATTGCGGAATTTCTGTGGAATTACTAAAACTCTCCAAAACTATACTCGTATTCAAAACGGTATAAAACGGAAATGTACCAATGAAAAAACAATCCGTTTCATACATGTTGACTGCAAGCAAGTCATTGATAAGCGAGGGGTGTTTTAGACCCATAGCCATAATTTAAGATATAGTTTAAGCCTTCGCAAATGTCCCCAACCTCCCATTGACTTCAGCGCTGGCACGGAACGGCCATATATGGTCAAAGGGGCGTGGCACTCAATGTGTGGGGCTATGTACTGCTATTCCTAGCACTATTTGGGCAACTTTACACAATTCCTGTTAGTCTATTGAAGACATTTGTAAGTTTAAAAAAAAAAAATGCATTGTTTTATATTTCTAATCAAGTACTCAAAACCATAATTTTTCAGCCTCAAGATTTCAGGCTGTTATGGCCTGGCTCCGCCCATAAGCACTTTGAGTGACAGTCAGTCCACACAGTCTGCACTGGTAGACAGAGAGAGATAGAGAGAGAGAGAGAGAGAGAGAGAGAGAGAGAGAGAGAGAGAGAGAGAGAGAGAGAGAGAGAGAGAGAGAGAGAGAGAGAGAGAGAGAGAGAGAGAGAGAGAGAGAGAGAGAGAGAGAGAGAGAGAGAGAGAGAGAGAGAGAGAGAGAGAGAGAAAAAAAAAGACAGGCCGTTATTGACAAGGCCCCCTCTCTCCCTCCCTCCCTCTCTCTTCCTTTCTCTCCCTCTCTGTGATGAGAGTCCGCGCGGCAGCTTGTGGTTTTTTTTTTTCTTTCTTTCAATCTCCCGTTTGTGGGTGTGTGGCGCGCGGCAGGTCCCCCCCCCCCCCCCCAAGTGCTCTCTATCTCTCTCTCTCTCTCTCCCCATGCAGAGTATGAGGAAGTGGTTTCCACTCGCTGTGTACAGTCAGTGTAACTGAGGGGTACAATTCCCTGACTGTATTGATAAGTATGGTATCATTAAACCACTACCGCTTTATGTACTTTAATTACTGGCCATACAGTACATGATATATAAATATAATGAACACTTCCCACAATGAACCGGTTCTACACAAAGTTGTCTTTAAGTATTTATTGCAGCAAAAGGTACATAATACTTCTCTATTATACTTTGAATGCACTTGTAAGGCAAAGGAATGTGCGTAGGCAAATCAACAATGAATGTCCATTCTCTGGTTATGCAGGAGGTAATTATACAACCTGAATCTTAGGGAATTATATCTATGGTACACTAGTAATATATAGCGGGAGATACTGGAAGGGTCCCCCTGGTTGTAAGCCAGCAGGGGTAGAGGATCTGTCGGTAGTAGAGAGTCTGGTCAACGATGACTAAGGAGACTCCAAGTA
The DNA here is from genome assembly GCF_963971535.1 of Notolepis coatsorum. NCBI lineage: Eukaryota > Metazoa > Chordata > Actinopteri > Aulopiformes > Paralepididae > Notolepis > Notolepis coatsorum. The sequence continues at coordinate 126,636,248 of NC_140170.1, read as the reverse complement.
CAGGAGACGGTGCAATAGCCTCTTGATCCACAGACGAATACAGCTGTTCTCCGTAGACTGTAGCTCCACAGTGAAGAAAGCTAGCCGGCCTCAGGCTCTCTGAGGCGCGGACTCGACTTGGCTCCTCACTGGGTAAATCCAACACGTGCAGGCGTCGGCGATTCTCCGCTCCATAAATCACAGGACCAAAACAAATATAATCCAGCCGCAAAGGGCTATGTAGTCGTCGGGTAGATTAATCCAGTGTACATGTCCACACGGTTCTCGTCTAGGTCTCCTCGGGTGAAAGCGCCATGAAAGCAGCCCAGCCTGGATAAGAACTCTAGCTGGTACGAGGAAGCGTTGGTGATGCTGGTCACTGTAGAACTTTAGCCGCACGATACACTATACACAAATAGACTATTACTGACTTAATAGAAATATGTCGCACTCGACGGTATAGCGCCAAACTCTGACAATTCAGTTATTAATTCGCACGCGGTCTCAATGCTCTATTCTGGGGCCAAACAGGCTATACTTCACCGCACGGAGTATCGTGGGTGAGGCTTCAACTTATTGGGTAACTCTTAGACTAAGACTAAGTGCTTCTGTATTCACCTGCGCCATATTTATATGCACGGTGAACAAACTAGTGCCAACGACATTTCTGTCTCGTATCCCTGGGCAAGGCCGGGCATGCACAGACATGTCTTGACGGTGACTTTGAACCTGACTCCGGAGGCATGGCTCTGGCGCCTGTGGACCGCTGTCCAATAGGAGAATGAAATATTATGGTCTGTAGTAGGCTAAAGGGATATTCCGTGTATATATACAAGGAATATACAAGGGATATCAAACGATATACAAATACTATGCAATATATATCAATCAATAAATATATATATTCGGTTTAATCTGATCCTTTGTAACAGCCGCCCCCTAATTAGTCCCACCTAATTAGCTAAGCAGAGACAGATTAACCGCACTGTCCACTACTCAATGTCTGTTGTGAGGGGTCGGTCAGTTCACAAAGTCATGGGGTCATGGTCGTCATCGATAGTATCGGGGAGCCTTGGCAGTTCTATTAGCCTCGCCACGGGTCGGGTGTAGATCCGCCCTTGGACGAGCACTTCGGCTGCTCGGACCTTTCCGTCGGCACCGGTGATCACTTTGCTTACGCGGCCAGCCGGCCACATAGCTCGGGGTAGTGACTGGTCGATAATCATGACGACTGTTCCTTCTGTCAAATTGTCTCTCTCTTTCACCCATTTCTGGCGGGTCTGTAGAGACGGTAGATAGTGGAGTAGGAAGCTGTTCCAAAACTTGTCAGCCAATACTTGACTGTACCTCCACATTCTTCGGCCGTTCGCTTCTTCAGGCCTGTACATTGTCTGTGGTAGCGCGGGGTCCAGCCGCCCCATCAAGAGTGTGTTGGGGGTGACTGGGTCGACATCTGCTACATCACTTGAGACGTAACCGAGGGGCTTTGAGTTCAATACTCCCTCGATCTCCGTGAGGACTGTCATTAGGACTTCTTCCGCCACGGTCTGGGCCCCAAGCACGGCGTACAGGGCTGTCTTTATTGAACGTACTTCTCGTTCCCAAGTTCCACCGAAGTGAGGTGCGTTCGGGGGATTAAACTGGAAGTCAATCTGGGATGGAGCGAGGTGGGTCTTAAGTTCTGGGCCCATAGCTTGGAAGCTCTCTCTCAGCTCTCTTTCTCCGCCTTTGAAGTTTGTCCCGTGATCAGACAATAATATAGACGGTTTGCCTTTCCGCGATGTGAATCTTCGGAAGGCCATAAGGAATGAGTCTGTGCTCATGGTTGGAAGGAGTTCTATATGCATCGCTCGGGTGGTCATGCATTTGAATACAATACCCCACCGCTTCTCGGTTCCTCTTCCTTTCTTTATATACAGCGGGCCGAAACAGTCCATACCGGTGGAGTGAAAAGGCTTGTCGCCGAGTCGGAGGCGACAGGGAGGTAGGTCAGCCATCCGGGGTATACTGGGCTGCGCTCGCCACTTACGACAGTCTAGACAGGTTCGCTGGAAGCGCCGCACTGCTTCTCTCCCTTGCAGTATCCAATAACGACGTCTGATCTCCGCGAAGACTCTCTCTGCCCCGGCGTGATGCACATCCTCGTCGTATTTCTTTATGATCAGCTCTGTGACCTTGTGTCGGCTGTTTAAGACTATCAGGTACTTGACGTCATCCGGTAAGTCTGGAGCTCTCCGCAGACGACCACCCACTCTGATGAGACCATGGGCGTCTCTCTCGGGGGCTAGGTGGAGCAGTCTGCTGTCTGATGGGACGGGCTTTGCTCCCTGTAGACAGTCTAGCTCATCGGGGAACGAGTCTCTCTGGGCTTGTTGTAGTAGAAGAAGTTCTGCTTCTTCATAGTCAGCTGCTGTAATGTCAGTAGTGAGCTGAACCTCTGGGTGGTGCCACAGGAATGTCTTTAGCTGCGCACTCTCTAGGGTGAGGCAATCGTCTATGTCGGGGTCTGTGGAGACGAGTGTGTTCAATCCACAGAACATAGATTTCTTGTTTTCGGCCTCCTCTTTACTCGCTTCCCGTGGGGTGGGTGTAGGCCACTCTTCTTCCGGGAGCTTGAGGAACTCTGGCCCGTCACTGTATAGGTTGTGACGGGTGAGGTCATCCAGGGACATTCCCCGGGTGATGACGTCAGCTGGGTTGTGTTTTGTGTCCACATACCTCCAGCTTGCTACTTCTGTTAAATCTTGAATCTCTGTGACTCTGACTCCAACGAAGACCTTGTATCTGCACGAATCAGACCGGATCCATGTGAGTACTGTCGTGGAGTCTGACCACAAGATTGTTCTTTGCACCGGAATGGTGAGTTCACGTTGGATTAACGTGGCGAGTTGCGCTCCTGCTAGGGCTGCGCAGAGCTCTAGACGCGGGATAGATTGTTGCTTTCGTGGGGCTATTCTTGAGCGAGCCAGGATGAAAGCAGTATGTATTTCTCCTCCCTCCTCTCGGGGCACGCAAGTAGGCCACCGAACCGTAGGCTACTTCGGAGGCGTCGCTGAAGACGTGCAGGTCCATCTGGCATGTCTCCGGCCTCACTGTGGGTGGGAAGTAGCTGCGGCGTATGTTGACACCTGGGAGTGAGCTGAGTTCCGTCTCCCACTCTCTCCATGTGGATGCAAGGTGTTCGGGTATGGGGTCGTCCCAGCCCTGGTCCTTGTCCCATAACGCTCTTACAATCATCTTTGCCCTGGTGGTGTAAGGTAGAATACATCCCAACGGGTCATATTGTCTGGCGAGTGTTCTGTATACACTCCGTCTGGTGGTCGGTAGTGCAGTCGACCTTCCCTGCTCCTTGGTCAGGGGTGTGTGTTTATAATGGTGCGAGTCTGTTTTGAAGCGCCAGACTAGTCCTAATGTCATTTCTTGGGCTTCTCCTGGGATGGTCGCCATCCAGGTCTCGCTGCTTGCTGCCTTGTCCTCGGGGGAGAGGCTGCGCAATACTTGCGGGTCGCTGCTGGCCCACTGCCTGAGATCAAAGCCGCCTTTGATCAGGGAGGCGCGGAGCTTGAGTAGAAGGGCCTCGGCTTCTTCTGGCGTCGAGACGCTTTTCAGACAGTTGTCCACGTAGAAACAATTTCCTACACTTTGTCGGACCTCTTCATCAGCTGCTGGGTGCTCTGCGACGTGTTTTTGCAGTGCAAACGTAGCACAGCATGGGCTGCATGTGGTTCCGAAAGGGAGGACTTCCCATTGATAGATGGCTGGTTGCTCATCCCCGATCCTCTCTCTCCATAGGAACCGCAGCAGGGGCTTGTCCTCTTCCACTAGTCTCACCTGCAGGAACATCCCTTTGATGTCGCCGCTGATGGCCACCTTGTCTTGGCGGAAACGTAGTAACACGCCAAGTAGAGAGGGGCCGAGTGTTGGGCCGGGCAAGAGCTCTTTATTCAGATTTTGTGATCCGATCTGGTAGCTGCAGTTGAACACAATACGATCCTTGCCGTTGTGGTGGACTTTGTGGTGCGGCACGTACCATGATTCGGTCGTCTGATCGGCCTCTTTAATGTCAATTTTCTTTATGTGTCCCGCTGTGATTAGCTTGTTAATCTCAGCGCGGTACACAGTCTCTTGAGCGGGGTCTCTGGCTAGGCGCCGCTCTGTGTTCAATAGATACCGCTCCGTCGCTTCTTTTGGGGCGTGGAAGGTAGGCATACCCTCTCGCCTCAGGAGTGGAGTTGCGTATCTCATCACTCCGTTGACTTTGACTCTCTTTGTCCCCTGCTCGAGGAGTGCTATAGCGTAAATGTCTTCCTTGGAACGAATGTCTTTCTTTTCGTTCTTAAAGGGCATTGTCTCTAGTGTCCATAGCCTCTCGACATGCTGTAGGAGGGTGGTGTCTTCTTCTGTCACTCTGGAGTGGAGGCAGTTAGTGGCTGCTGTTCGGTTAAGAGACTTAGCGAGGGGGCCTTGTAATGTCCATCCTAGGCGGGTCTCGACTGCTGCAGGACAGCCTCTGGGCCCTGTGTGGACCCGGTCAATCGGGACGATGAGGTCTGCATGGTCGGAGCCTATCAGCAGGGTCGGGGTGGCACCGTCTATGAGCGGTATAGGTAGTTGACGCAGGTCCACATATTTATCCATCAGCTTGGCGATGGGGTAGGTGTACTGCGACAGGCCTATTTCTTGGCTGGTGAAAGCATTAGTAATCTTATACCGTCTCTCTGGCTGCCCGCTTGCTGCGATAGTGAAGGAGACATTCTCGCCCTTTATCGTCTTTAGATCTCTTCTTATTGTCCGAATCGTCATCTGGTTTTCGCTCCCCCGCAGCCCCAGCTGGGCCGCAGCGGACGCGAGGAGAAGGGTCTTCTCTGACCCGTCGTCAAGGACGGCGTAAGTGTCCATGACCTTATCTTGGTAACTCAGTGTTACGCGGACCACCTTTAAGAGCACCCGGGCGCCCCCGCTGCTGGCGGGGTCAATGTACATAACACTTGCCTTTGTGCTGCTTGAGGGTGCAGGCTTTCTTCTGTTACTGTCGTGTAGGACATCTAGGTGGGCTCCGTCACACCGATTACACCTCTTCTTTAAGCGGCAATCGGCTGCCATGTGACTGCACGCACATCGGTAACAGCGTCGGTTGGACTTTATCCATTGACTCACCTTGTCGCCGGTCATCTTCTTGAACGTGTCACATTGTGACAACCAGTGTTCCTTTTCGCAGTACGGGCACACCATCTTCCACTTCTCTTTCATCGAGGGGGTACTGTGGTTCTTGCTGCTCGGTACTGATTCTGATTGGTGCATGACGGTCACCAATCTTCGGCCATCGTTTGCTCTCCTAGGTCCCTCTCTGGAGCTTGGGGTGCTCCGCATGAACGTATCCAACCGTAGGTTGTTGACTTCTCTCGCCAGGAAGTCGGCTAGGTCTAGGAGGGATGGCTCGGGACCGTTAGGATCACGGTGGTCTTTTTGCCGCCTGAAGCGCTCTTGTCGGGCGGGCGGAAGCTTCTCTAAAATCCTCTCGACATTAGAGTTCGCGTACAGTTCGTGCATACCCTTTTCTCTTTGCGCCCCCAGCATCCCTACCAGGGATTGTACCTTGATAGACAGGTCATCTAGTGAGCGATTGTCTGTGGCTGGGGGTAGGCGGTCAATATGCCTTATCTCTTGTATTACATAGTCCCATATGCGTCCATATCTTTGGTCGAGCCGCTGTGTATGGGGTAGTAGAGGTGGCATAGGCCAGCGCTATATTGTGCGCTCGGGGCACCTTGAGGTGCTTCAGTAGGATAGCATACTTGTACGGTTCATCAGCTACATCGGACATCATTGTCTCTAAGCACATTCGTAGCTCCGTGTACTGTGCTCTGTTCTCGTGGGTGAAGTCCGGAAATGTCGGTGTGCCAATGTATGATGCCATGGATGGCTGGCACATCGGTGAGCGTTGGAAGAGCGGCCTCCTAGGCGAGTCTCCTCTTACGCCTCTTGGTGGGCTGGTACCTGCTGGGTACCATGGCCCGCGTATCCAGGTGCTATTCCTCGGGGCTGGTCGTGCGTCAAGCTCACCCGTGAATTGAGTCGGGGGTCTGTAGCGCAGAGCCGCGGGGGTAGAGCCTGGGCTGTACTGGACCTCCTGGTCCTGTGGAGTACTGTGCTGCTGTCGGGCTTGACTCTCCTCCTCTCCCTCTTCTTCTTCCTCTGGCAGGTCCTCTAGATCCTGTAGTCGTCTATTTAGCCTCTCCGCGGTGTAGACCGTTTCTTCCTTGTAGCTGGGTCTCACTTGGACCGGTCGGGGAAGGGGTTCGGAGGGGGGTATAGGCTCTCTCTGGTGGTCGGGCTCAGGGTCACTTGATCGGGTAGGGGAGGGTGCCCTTGACCCTTGTCTTGACGAGGCCCTGGAACCCTGTGCGGAGGGAGGGGGTGTTGCCCTGGTGATCAGCTGCTCCATTATCTGCGCTTGTAATCGGTCGCGCTCGGCTTCGCGCTTGGTGAGAGCGAGGTCGCACTCTGCTTCTCTTTGGGCACCGGCGGCGGCGCGCTGGGCTTCGGCCCGGTCCCTTACCATATTCTCTTCCGTCTGAAGGCGTCTAATCTCTAGACGTATACGATCTTCTTCGCTCCGTTGCTGCGCCTGAAGGCGTTCTCTTTCCATGGAAGAATATTCGCGCTCACTAAGCGTCTGTGCTTGGAGTCGATCGCGCTCTGTTGAGGCTGCTAGGCTGGCGAGGAATGCCTGTGCCAGCATCTTGTCCGCCTCGCTGGGGGAAGACGCTGGTTGAGGTGATCCGCTCCTGGCAGTACTCGTTGGAGATCTGTTCTCCTGTGGCGAGTCCTGGAGATCCATCTCCGGGGTGCTCTCCTCTTCTTGTAGTGGGTAGAGTTCCATCCCTGGAGGGCTGTCTTTATCCTGGAGCTCCCCGCGGACTACTTCTTCGGTCTTGGCGGGGGGTAAAGTCGTGTCAGGTCCCTCCTGGTCCCTACCGTGAGCTTGGTCAGTTACGTTAGAACCCACTAGGGCCTCTATTGGCGGGGTAGCCTGGGCGATAGGGTCGGACATAATTTTACTATCTACTTTTTCCGCGTTTACCGTCTGTAGAAGGCTAGGTAGTATATTGGCAACGTAATCCTCTAAGTACTGAGGTGTCTGCCGTCTACGCTGCGGGCGATCTACTTTAGGAGAACCGTTTTGTGGAGTGTTCATCATAGGCCATGTCAATATTAATACCACTATATTAATATTACACTAGTTACCCTCCGGCTCGGCTCGAAGGACCAATTGTAACTGAGGGGTACAATTCCCTGACTGTATTGATAAGTATGGTATCATTAAACCACTACCGCTTTATGTACTTTAATTACTGGCCATACAGTACATGATATATAAATATAATGAACACTTCCCACAATGAACCGGTTCTACACAAAGTTGTCTTTAAGTATTTATTGCAGCAAAAGGTACATAATACTTCTCTATTATACTTTGAATGCACTTGTAAGGCAAAGGAATGTGCGTAGGCAAATCAACAATGAATGTCCATTCTCTGGTTACGCAGGAGGTAATTATACAACCTGAATCTTAGGGAATTATATCTATGGTACACTAGTAATATATAGCGGGAGATACTGGAAGGGTCCCCCTGGTTGTAAGCCAGCAGGGGTAGAGGATCTGTCGGTAGTAGAGAGTCTGGTCAACGATGACTAAGGAGACTCCAAGTACAGGAGACGGTGCAATAGCCTCTTGATCCACAGACGAATACAGCTGTTCTCCGTAGACTGTAGCTCCACAGTGAAGAAAGCTAGCCGGCCTCAGGCTCTCTGAGGCGCGGACTCGACTTGGCTCCTCACAGGGTAAATCCAACACGTGCAGGCGTCGGCGATTCTCCGCTCCATAAATCACAGGACCAAAACAAATATAATCCAGCCGCAAAGGGCTATGTAGTCGTCGGGTAGATTAATCCAGTGTACATGTCCACACGGTTCTCGTCTAGGTCTCCTCGGGTGAAAGCGCCATGAAAGCAGCCCAGCCTGGATAAGAACTCTAGCTGGTACGAGGAAGCGTTGGTGATGCTGGTCACTGTAGAACTTTAGCCGCACGATACACTATACACAAATAGACTATTACTGACTTAATAGAAATATGTCGCACTCGACGGTATAGCGCCAAACTCTGACAATTCAGTTATTAATTCGCACGCGGTCTCAATGTTCTATTCTGGGGCCAAACAGGCCATACTTCACCGCACGGAGTATCGTGGGTGAGGCTTCAACTTATTGGGTAACTCTTAGACTAAGACTAAGTGCTTCTGTATTCACCTGCGCCATATTTATATGCACGGTGAACAAACTAGTGCCAACGACATTTCTGTCTCGTATCCCTGGGCAAGGCCGGGCATGCACAGACATGTCTTGACGGTGACTTTGAACCTGACTCCGGAGGCATGGCTCTGGCGCCTGTGGACCGCTGTCCAATAGGAGAATGAAATATTATGGTCTGTAGTAGGCTAAAGGGATATTCCGTGTATATATACAAGGAATATACAAGGGATATCAAACGATATACAAATACTATGCAATATATATCAATCAATAAATATATATATTCGGTTTAATCTGATCCTTTGTAACAGTCAGTCTAGGTAGAATGTGGGCGGGCATTAGCTACAACCACAGAGCCAATCACATCACTGTCTGCTACCCAGCGTCCAAATGACGTGACTCAGCTGTTCAAATCAAAATGGCCTGATTTACTGGAGGAGGAAAGGGGCTGAGCTGAATCAGAGAAATCCGCCAATATGGTATTTAGACACTAAAACACATTGATACGAACTCCTATTACTATAATACAATGCTAGAGACTGAAAAATGACATTTATAGTACATGTCACCTTTAAGAGGTGTTCTGTATTATAGCTATGGAGACAATAGTATGGCTTATTTTACAGGCATTGTTCATAGTCCATTACTGACTAATCAGTTCATTTCTACACACTGTAGTTTGTTACACGCTAAACATCGCCCCATTTCCAAATAATCCAGTATGTTTTCATAGATCGCGAGATATGACGCGTTTTATGCAATAAGCCCAAATCGTTCTGGTTGATCGCCTGAAACCCCAAATACTCCCAAATCATGCCTTCACAAAATCATCAAGGGGGGGGGGGGGGGGGGGGGGGGGGGTAGTCCTACCCCAAAAATGCAATCGTTACTAGAAGCTTGGTTTAGGTCCGGTAAGATACAACACTGTGATCGTTACAGAAACATGTTTCAGGTTCGGTAAAGTAGACATAGAATATACCTTACCTTAGCCAGGAGGTACTCCAAAAATACGGTATACGGGAAACTATAGGTTTTGAGGCGAGGAGATCTCCTAGCGATTGCTCTGCAAGAGCTCCTTCCCCTTAGAGCGAGCCAGGAAAGAAAGGAAGCAGGACAGAGACAGTTTAGTTCAGACAATCTGAGTTCAAAAGGTAGGCGATACTGCCACCTGGTGAGATTCGGTCATCATTGCAATTCCAACGTAGGCAGATGAATCAAAGACCGAATAGAACGGGGATCAAAGAAAGATAAATCTTGGGTTTTGGCGTTCAACGCATTGCGAGATAACATGATTTTTCTAGGGTTTGGCTGGCAAAGAGTTAAAAAAGACGTCTCCGGCCCATGGGGACATTAACATGTGTTGTCGGGCCTTACAAATAAATTGTATTTGATTTGACTTAGAAATAAATTTGATAATTAAGTTAGCAGGAGCATTTCACTGTAAAATGATTTCATCAACAAAAAATATATCTGGTTAGATGTTATGCTAGTTAATGTTAAACATAATTGTTCCAGTTATGGCGAATATATTTCATGGTTGTAAAGGAGAGGAGTAGAACAGCCAAGAGAGGAGTGGAGAGGAGAAAATAAGATCATAAAGGAGAAGATAAGAGAGAAGATGGAAAGGAGAGGATATGAACAGAACGGAGAGGAGAGTATGAGAGTAGAGAAGATAAGAGAGGAGGGAGGAGGGGAGGAGATGAGATAAGTTGTTAGACAACAGGAGAGGAGAGCTGAGGAAGAGGATAGGAGTAGAAGATAGGGAAGGCTCACATAACAAGAAAGGAGACAACTGAGGAGAGATGACAGTCTGTGAGGTGAGGAGAAGGGGACATATGTGGAAAGCAGGGGAAACTGGTGGAGAACAAGATAGGGAAAAGTGTCACCAAGAGAGGAGATGTGATGGGTAGAGAAAAGGACTTACAGATGAGGAGAGGACAGGAGGAGAGAAGTGGAGAGGAGCGGGAAATCAAAGCAGACAAGGACTGCATAATGGAAGAGGAAAAAATAAGAACTGTAAAACCACAGTCTATGTCCTCACCAACATAACTAACCAGGGATTACACAGAAAACCCTTCCCTCAGCAGATCCTGTCCTAGTTACTGCTGTCTAAAGATGCACATGTGTCTTGGAAACCATATAGTGGGTTTTGTATGGGTTTCATAGGCACTAGAGACATGCAATGTACTGTCTATTCAAATATAACCATGGAAATAATCTGGATTTTGTGGTTGGAGGAGTTGTGCTTGAGTGAGTGAGTGAGTGAGTGAGTGAGTGAGTGAGTGAGTGAGTGAGTGAGTGAGTGAGTGAGTGAGTGAGTGAGTGAGTGAGTGAGTGAGTGAGTGAGTGAGTGAGTGAGTGAGTGAGTGAGTGAGTGAGTGAGTGAGTGAGTGAGTGAGTGGGTGAGTGAGTGAGTGAGTGAGTGAGTGAGTGAGAGGTAGAGGAATTATGTCCATTAAATTGCCACACAGAGAATGAATGAGAGAGGGGGAGAGAAACAGATCAGAGGAGATAAATGTCCATCAGATGTCCACAGAGAGGGGAAATGGGAGAAAAAGAGAGAGAGAAAGGCACTGAGAGAGATAGAGAGAAATGTCAGAGAATCAGTCAATCAGCCATCCGTTGGCTTCTCAATCACTCCCTGCTGTGATAGTAAGATGCACAGCAGAGGAGAATAATATATTAATGGAGAGACAGAATTGGGGGTAGGACACACACAGCGGAGGCCAATAGTGACGCGTCACCCCTGGGAAAAAGCACATGTGAGTTCTTATCCTCATGGTGGTTATGGGGCTAAGTAAGCAATCAACCCAGCAAAATAAGCTTTAGTTGTTTGTATTTGTTCAGACAATGTGAGTACAAATACACAAATTCTGCTGTCAGCTACGGCCAATGTTGCCATGTTACATTTCCCTAAAACATATGAAAATGTAAACGTTTTGAAAACCCTTTAATTTCTGCATCAGATGCCTCCTAAAACAACATTACAGGGTTAAACAGTATTTATAGTAGTTAAATATATAAGAAGAAAAAGACAACCTTCGCTAGTATGCACTCTGCTACTAAGGAACCTTCCTTATATTACTACCGACTATGCTATATGTCTATACAACTATGCACTCAAGACTGTAGCACTAGGGCGGGCCATACTTTTTTTTTTTTGGAAAATCAATCGAGTGGGGTGTCTAAAATATGTGTTTTTTTGTGGGGAATTTAAATATGGGATTCTTTTTCTAATCGGATAACTCCTACCTACATTGTTTTGGATTTCAAAATGGCCGATTTGACCATTTTTCACCCCTTTCACCCCTTTCATGCCAACATGAATCTGAAGGAAATCCTAACATGCAAGGTGTCTAAATGATGTGTTTCTTAATGGGGAATTCAAATATGAGTTCATTTTTGGGATATGATAACTCTAACCTACATCATTTTGGATTTCAAAATGGCAGATTTTACCATTTTTCACCCCTTGGCCATACATGGATGCCAACATGAATCTGAAGGGGTACAATTCCCTGACTGTATTGATAAGTATGGTATCATTAAACCACTACCGCTTTATGTACTTTAATTACTGGCCATACAGTACACGATATATGAATATGATGAACACTTCCCACAATGAAATCGGTTCCAGTCAAAGGTATTAATCAAGTATTTAATGGAGCAAAAGGTACATAGGATACTTTACATTATTCTTTGAATGCACTTGTAAGGCAAAGGAGTATGCGTAGGCAAATCAATAACGAATGTCCATTCTCTGGTTAAGCAGGAGGTAATTATACAACCTGAATCTGAGGGAATTATATCTATGGTGCACTAGTAATATAGCGGAAGATACTGGAAGGGGTTCCCACTGGTTGTAAGCCAGCAGGGGGGGTAGAAGATCTGTCGGTAGTAGGACGTCTGGTCAACGATGACTAGGGAGACTTCAGGTACAGAAGCCGGTGCAGTAGCCTCTTGATCCACAGACGAATACAGCTTGGTTCTCTTGTAGACTGTAGCTCCACAGGGAAGAAAGCTAGTCGGCCTCAGGCTCTCGACTGAGGCCGACTCGACTTGACTCCTCTCGGGGTAAATCCAACACGTGCAGGCGTCGGCGATTATCCGCTCCATAAATCACAGGACCAAAGCAAATATATTCCAGCCGCAAAGGGCTATGTAGTCGTCGGGTAGATTAATCCAGTGTACATGTCCATACGGCTCTCGTCTAGGTCTCCTCGGGTGAAAGCGCCATGCGGTCGGCCCAGCCTGGATAAGAACTCTAGCTAATACGAGAAAGCGTTGGAGATGCTGGTCACTGTAGAACTCCAACCGCACGATACACCACACACAAATAGACCACCAAAGACCCAATAGAAATATGTCGCACTCGACGGCATAGCGCCAAACTCTGACAACTCAGCCATTAATTCGCACGCGGTCTCGATGCTCCACTCTGAGGCCAAACAGGCCACACTTCACCGCACGCTGCATCGCGGGCGAGGCCTCAACCCATCGGCAACACACCAAGGATGAAGGGCACGGAGGTAAGGGGCCTCTACATTCACCTGCGCCGTATCCATACTCATGGCGAACAAACCAGTTCCACTCTCATTTCTGTCGCGTATCCCTGGGCAAGGCCGGGCATGTCCAGACACATCTTGACGGTGACTTTGAACCTGGCTCCGGAGGCCGGTCCCTGGCGCCGGTGGACCGCTGTCCAATAGGAGAATGAACTATTATGGTCTGGGCTAAAGGGATATTCCGTGTATATGTACAAGGAATATACAGGGGATATCAAACGATATACAAATACTATGCAATATATATCAATAAATAAATATATATATTCGGTTTAATCTGATCCTTCGTAACAGCCGCCCCCTAATTAGTCCCACCTAATTAGCTAAGCAGAGACAGATTAACCGCACTGTCCTCTACTCAATGTCTGTTGTGAGGGATCGGTCAGTTCACAAAGTCATGGGGTCATGGTCGTCATCGATGGTATCGGGGAGCCTTGGCAGTTCTATTAGCCTCGCCACGGGTCGGGTGTAGGTCCGCCCTTGGACGAGCACTTCGGCTGCTCGGACCTTTCCGTCAGCACCGGTGATCACTTTGCTTACGCGGCCGGCCGGCCACATAGCTCGGGGTAGTGACTGGTCGATAATCATGACGACTGTTCCTTCTGTCAAATTGTCTCTCTTTTTCACCCATTTCTGGCGGGTCTGTAGAGACGGTAGGTAGTGGAGTAGGAAGCTGTTCCAAAACTTGTCAGCCAATACTTGACTGTACCTCCACATTCTTCGGCCGTTCGCTTCTTCAGGCCTGTACATTGTCTGTGGTAGCGCGGGGTCCAGCCGCACCATCAAGAGTGTGTTGGGGGTGACTGGGTCGACATCTGCTACATCACTTGAGACGTAACCGAGGGGCTTTGAGTTCAATACTCCCTCGATCTCCGTGAGGACTGTCATTAAGACTTCTTCCGCCACGGTCTGGGCCCCAAGCACGGCGTACAGGGCTGTCTTTATTGAACGTACTTCTCGTTCCCAAGTTCCACCGAAGTGAGGTGCGTTCGGGGGATTAAACTGGAAGTCAATCTGGTATGGAGCGAGGTGGGTCTTAAGTTCTGGGCCCATAGCTTGGAAGCTCTCTCTCAGCTCTCTTTCTCCGCCTTTGAAGTTTGTCCCGTGATCAGACAACAATATAGACGGTTTACCTTTCCGCGATGTGAATCTTCGGAAGGCCATAAGGAATGAGTCTGTGCTCATGGTTGGAAGGAGTTCTATATGCATCGCTCGGGTGGTCATGCATTTGAATACAATACCCCACCGCTTCTCGGTGCCTCTTCCTTTCTTTATATACAGCGGGCCGAAACAGTCCATACCGGTGGAGTGAAAAGGCTTGTCGCCGAGTCGGAGGCGACAGGGAGGTAGGTCAGCCATCCGGGGTATACTGGGCTGCGCTCGCCACTTACGACAGTCTAGACAGGTTCGCTGGAAGCGCCGCACTGCTTCTCTCCCTTGCAGTATCCAATAACGACGTCTGATCTCCGCGAAGACTCTCTCTGCCCCGGCGTGATGCACATCCTCGTCGTATTTCTTTATGATCAGCTCTGTGACCTTGTGTCGGCTGTTTAAGACTATCGGGTACTTGACGTCATCCGGTAAGTCTGGGGCTCTCCGCAAACGACCACCCACTCTGATGAGACCATGGGCGTCGCTCTCGGGGGCTAGGTGGAGCAGTCTGCTGTCTGATGGGACGGGCTTTGCTCCCTGTAGACAGTCTAGCTCATCGGGGAACGAGTCTCTCTGGGCTCGTTGTAGTAGAAGAAGTTCCGCTTCTTCGTAGTCAGCTGCAGTAATGTCAGTAGTGAGCTGAACCTCTGGGTGGTGCCACAGGAATGTCTTTAGCTGCGCACTCTCTAGGGTGAGGCAATCGTCTATGTCGGGGTCTGTGGAGACGAGTGTGTTCAATCCACAGAACATAGATTTCTTGTTTTCTGCCTCCTCTTTACTCGCTTCCCGTGGGGTGGGTGTAGGCCACTCTTCTTCCGGGAGCTTGAGGAACTCTGGCCCGTCACTGTATAGGTTGTGACGGGTGAGGTCATCCAGGGACATTCCCCGGGTGATGACGTCAGCTGGGTTGTGTTTTGTGTCCACATACCTCCAGCTTGCTACTTCTGTTAAATCTTGAATCTCTGTGACTCTGACTCCCACGAAGACCTTGTATCTGCACGAATCAGACCGGATCCATGTGAGTACTGTCGTGGAGTCTGACCACAAGATTGTTCTTTGCACCGGAATGGTGAGTTCACGTTGGATTAACGTGGCGAGTTGCGCTCCTGCTAGGGCTGCGCAGAGCTCTAGACGCGGGATAGATTGTTGCTTTCGTGGGGCTATTCTTGAGCGAGCCAGGATGAAAGCAGTATGTATTTCTCCTCCCTCCTCTCGGGCACGCAAGTAGGCCACCGAACCGTAGGCTACTTCGGAGGCGTCGCTGAAGACGTGCAGGTCCATCTGGCACGTCTCCGGCCTCACTGTGGGTGGGAAGTAGCTGCGGCGTATGTTAACACCTGGGAGTGAGCTGAGTTCCGTCTCCCACTCTCTCCATGTGGATGCAAGGTGTTCGGGTATGGGGTCGTCCCAGCCCTGGTCCTTGTCCCATAACGCTCTTACAATCATCTTTGCCCTGGTGGTGTAAGGTAGAATACATCCCAACGGGTCATATTGTCTGGCGAGTGTTCTGTATACACTCCGTCTGGTGGTCGGTAGTGCAGTCGACCTTCCCTGCTCCTTGGTCAGGGGTGTGTGTTTATAATGAAGCAAGTCTGTTTTGAAGCGCCAGACTAGTCCTAATGTCATTTCTTGGGCTTCTCCTGGGATGGTCGCCATCCAGGTCTCGCTGCTTGCTGCCTTGTCCTCGGGGGAGAGGCTGCGCAATACTTGCGGGTCGCTGCTGGCCCACTGCCTGAGATCAAAGCCGCCTTTGATCAGGGAGGCGCGGAGCTTGAGTAGAAGGGCCTCGGCTTCTTCTGGCGTCGAGACGCTTTGCAGACAGTTGTCCACGTAGAAACTATTTTCTACACTTTTTCGGACCTCTTCATCAGCTGCTGGGTCCTCTGCGACGTGTTTTTGCAGTGCAAACGTAGCACAGCATGGACTGCATGTGGTTCCGAAAGGGAGGACTTCCCATTGATAGATGGCTGGTTGCTCATCCCCGATCCTCTCTCTCCATAGGAACCGCAGCAGGGGCTTGTCCTCTGGGGAGAGGCTGCGCAATACTGGGGGGTCGCTGCTGGCCCGCTGCCGGAGATCAAAGCCGTCTTTGATCAGGGAGGCGCGGAGCAGCGCACAACGTCGCCAGTCAATTTTCTTTATGTGTCCCGCTGTGATTAGCTTGTTAATCTCAGCGCGGTACACAGTCTCTTGAGCGGGGTCTCTGGCTAGGCGCCGCTCTGTGTTCAATAGATACTGCTCCGTCGCTTCTTTTGGGGCGTGGAAGGTGGGCATACCCTCTCGCCTCAGGAGTGGAGTTGCGTATCTCATCACTCCGTTGACTTTGACTCTCTTTGTCCCCTGCTCGAGGAGTGCTATAGCGTAAATGTCTTCCTTGGAACGAATGTCTTTCTTTTCGTTCTTAAAGGGCATTGTCTCTAGTGTCCATAGCCTCTCGACATGCTGTAGGAGGGTGGTGTCTTCTTCTGTCACTCTGGAGTGGAGGCAGCTAGTGGCTGCTGTTCGGTTAAGAGACTTAGCGAGGGGGCCTTGTAATGTCCATCCTAGGCGGGTCTCGACTGCTGCAGGACAGCCTCTGGGCCCTGTGTGGACCCGGTCTATCGGGACTATGAGGTCTGCATGGTCGGAGCCTATCAGCAGGGTCGGGGTGGCGCCGTCTATGAGCGGGATAGGTAGTTGACGCAGGAGCACATATTTATCCATCAGTTTGGCGATGGGGTAGGTATACTGCGACAGGCCTATTTCTTGGCTGGTGAAAGCATTAGTAATCCTATACCGTCTCTCTGGCTGCCCGCTTGCTGCGATAGTGAAGGAGACATTCTCGCCCTTTATCGTCTTTAGATCTCTTCTTATTGTCCGAATCGTCATCTGGTTTTCGCTCCCCCGCAGCCCCAGCTGGGCCGCAGCGGATGCGAGGAGAAGGGTCTTCTCTGACCCGTCGTCAAGGACGGCGTAAGTGTCCATGACCTTATCTTGGTAACTCAGTGTTACGCGGACCACCTTTAAGAGCACTCGGGCGCCCCCGCTGCTGGCGGGGTCAATGTACATAACACTTGCCTTTGTGCTGCTTGAGGGTGTGGGCTTTCTTCTGTTACTGTCGTGTAGGACATCTAGGTGGGCTCCGTCACACCGACTACACCTCTTCTTTAAGCGGCAGTCGGCTGCCATGTGACTGCGCGCACATCGGTAACAGCGTCGGTTGGACTTTATCCATTGACCCACCTCGTCGGCGGTCATCTTCTTGAATGTGTCACATTGTGACAACCAGTGTTCTTTCTCGCAGTACGGGCACACCTTCTTCCACTTCTCTTTCATCGAGGGGGTACTGTGGTTCTTGCTGCTCGGTACTGATTCTGATTGGTGCATGACGGTCACCAATCTTCGGCCATCGTTTGCTCTCCTAGGTCCCTCTCTGGAGCTTGGGGTGCTCCGCATGAACGTATCCAACCGTAGGCTGTTGACTTCTCTCGCTAGGAAGTCTGCTAGGTCTAGGAGGGATGGCTCGGGACCGTTAGGATCACGGTGGTCTCTTTGCCGCCTGAAGCGCTCTTGTCGGGGGGGCGGAAGCTTCTCTAAAATCCTCTCGACATTAGAGTTTGCGTACAGTTCGTGCATACCCTTTTCTCTTTGCGCCCCCAGCATCCCTACCAGGGATTGTACCTTGATAGACAGGTCATCTAGTGAGCGATTGTCTGTGGCTGGGGGTAGGCGGTCGATATGCCTTATCTCTTGTATTACGTAATCCCATATGCGTCCATATCTTTGGTCGAGTGCTGCTAGAGCCGCTGTGTATGGGGTAGTAGAGGTGGCATAGGCCAGCGCTATATTGTGCGCTCGGGGCACCTTGAGGTGCTTCAGTAGGATAGCATACTTGTACGGTTCGTCAGTTACATCGGACATCATTGTCTCTAAGCACATTCGTAGCTCCGTGTACTGTGCTCTGTTCTCGTGGGTGAAGTCCGGAAACGTCGGTGTGCCAATGTATGATGCCATGGATGGCTGGCGCATCGGTGAGCGTTGGAAGAGAGGCCTCCTAGGCGAGTCTCCTCTTACGCCTCTTGGTGGGCTGGTACCTGCTGGGTACCATGGCCCGCGTATCCAGGTGCTATTCCTCGGGGCTGGTCGTGCGTCAAGCTCACCCGTGAATTGAGTCGGGGGTCTGTAGCGCAGAGCCGCGGGGGTAGAGCCTGGGCTGTACTGGACCTCCTGGTCCTGTGGAGTTCTGTGCTGCTGTCGGGCTTGACTCTCCTCCTCTCCCTCTTCTTCTTGTTCTGGCAGGTCCTCTAGATCCTGTAGTCGTCTATTTAGCCTCGGGGAAGGAGTTCGGAGGGGGGTATAGGCTCTCTCTGGTGGTCGGGCTCAGGGTCGTTTGATCGGGTAGGGGAGGGTGCCCTTGACCCGTGTCTTGACGAGGCCCTGGAACCCCGTGCGGAGTGAGGGGGTGTCGCCCTGGCGATCAGCTGCTCCATTATCTGCGCTTGTAATCGGTCGCGCTCGGCTTCGCGCTTGGTGAGAGTGATGTCGCGCTCTGCTTCTCTTTGGGCACCGGCAGCGGCGCGCTGGGCTTCGGCGGCGGCGCGCTCTGCTTCGGCGGCGGCGCGCTCTGCTTCGGCCCGGTCTCTTACCATATTCTCTTCCGTCTGAAGGCGTCTAATCTCTAGACGTATACGATCTTCGTCGCTCCGTTGCTGCGCTTGAAGGCGTTCTCTTTCCATGGAAGAATGTTCGCGCTCGCTAAGCATCTGTGCTTGGAGTCGATCGCGCTCTGTAGAGGCTGCTAGGCTGGCGAGGAATGCCTGTGCCAGCATCTTGTCCGCCCCGCTGGGGGAAGACGCTGGTTGAGGTGATCTGCTCCTGGCAGTACTCGTTGGAGATCTGTTCTCCTGTGGCGAGTCCTGGAGATCCATCTCCGGGGTGCTCTCCTCTTCTTGTAGCGGGTAGAGTTCCATCCCTGGAGAGCTGTCTTTATCCTGGAGCTCTCCGGGGACTACTTCTTCGGTCTTGGCGGGGGGTAAAGTCGTGTCAGGTCCCTCCTGGTCCCTACCGTGAGCTTGGTCAGTTACGTTAGAACCCACTAGGGCCTCTATTGGCGGGGTAACCTGGGCAATAGGGTCGGACATAATTTTACTATCTACTTTTTCCGCGTTTACCGTCTGTAGAAGGCTAGGTAGTATACTGGCAACGTAATCCTCTAAGTACTGAGGTGTCTGCCGTCTACGCTGCAGGCGATCTACTTTAGGAGAACCGTTTTGTGGAGTGTTCATCATAGGCCATGTCAATATTAATACCGCTATATTAATATTACACTAGTTACCCTCCGGCTCGAAGGACCAATTGTAACTGAGGGTTACAATTCCCTGACTGTATTGATAAGTATGGTATCATTAAACCACTACCGCTTTATGTACTTTAATTACTGGCCATACAGTACACGATATATGAATATGATGAACACTTCCCACAATGAAATCGGTTCCAGTCAAAGGTATTAATCAAGTATTTAATGGAGCAAAAGGTACATAGGATACTTTACATTATTCTTTGAATGCACTTGTAAGGCAAAGGAGTATGCGTAGGCAAATCAATAACGAATGTCCATTCTCTGGTTACGCAGGAGGTAATTATACAACCTGAATCTGAGGGAATTATATCTATGGTGCACTAGTAATATAGCGGAAGATACTGGAAGGGGTTCCCACTGGTTGTAAGCCAGCAGGGGGGGTAGAAGATCTGTCGGTAGTAGGACGTCTGGTCAACATGACTAGGGAGACTTCAGGTACAGAAGCCGGTGCAGTAGCCTCTTGATCCACAGACGAATACAGCTTGGTTCTCTTGTAGACTGTAGCTCCACAGGGAAGAAAGCTAGTCGGCCTCAGGCTCTCTGGGCGCCGACTCGACTTGACTCCTCTCGGGGTAAATCCAACACGTGCAGGCGTCGGCGATTATCCGCTCCATAAATCACAGGACCAAAGCAAATATATTCCAGCCGCAAAGGGCTATGTAGTCGTCGGGTAGATTAATCCAGTGTACATGTCCATACGGCTCTCGTCTAGGTCTCCTCGGGTGAAAGCGCCATGCGGTTGGCCCAGCCTGGATAAGAACTCTAGCTAATACGAGAAAGCGTTGGAGATGCTGGTCACTGTAGAACTCCAACCGCACGATACACCACACACAAATAGACCACCAAAGACCCAATAGAAATATGTCGCACTCGACGGCATAGCGCCAAACTCTGACAACTCAGCCATTAATTCGCACGCGGTCTCGATGCTCCACTCTGAGGCCACACAGGCCACACTTCACCGCACGCTGCATCGCGGGCGAGGCCTCAACCCATCGGCAACACACCAAGGATGAAGGGCACGGAGGTAAGGGGCCTCTACATTCACCTGCGCCGTATCCATACGCACGGCGAACAAACCAGTTCCACTCTCATTTCTGTCGCGTATCCCTGGGCAAGGCCGGGCATGTCCAGACACATCTTGACGGTGACTTTGAACCTGGCTCCGGAGGCCGGTCCCTGGCGCCGGTGGACCGCTGTCCAATAGGAGAATGAACTATTATGGTCTGGGCTAAAGGGATATTCCGTGTATATGTACAAGGAATATACAGGGGATATCAAACGATATACAAATACTATGCAATATATATCAATAAATAAATATATATATTCGGTTTAATGTGATCCTTCGTAACAATTATTATTATTGATCTTTGGAGTTGTATCCAGTTATATACAGTTCACTTGTTAATAAATTTGATGGCTTTGTCATTATAAATGATTTCCCATATATTTTTTATCTTTGCAATTTTGTAATACAATACCAATGGGTTCAAATGGTAAAATCAGCCATTTTGAAATCCAAAATTATGCAGGTTATATTTATCCTATCCCAAAAATGACCTCATATTTGAATTCCCCATTAAGAAACACATCATTTAGACACCTTGCATGTTAGGATTTCCTTCAGATACATGTTGGCATCCATGTATGGCCAAGGGGTGAAAAATGGTAAAATCTGCCATTTTGAAATCCAAAATGATGTAGGTTAGAGTTATCCTATCCCAAAAATGACCTCATATTTGAATTCCCCATTAAGAAACACATCATTTAGACACCTTGCATGTTAGGATTTCCTTCAGATTCATGTTGGCATCTATGTATGGCCAAGGGGTGAAAAATGGTCAAATCGTCCATTTTGAAATCCAAAACAATGTAGGTAGGAGTTATCCGATTAGAAAAATAGTCCCATATTTGAATTCCCCACAAAAAAACACATATTTTAGACACCCCACTCGATTGATTTTCAAAAAAAAAAAAATATGGCCCGCCCTACTGTAGCACTCAAGTTCAACACTGTTTGACAAACAATGTTACTTACCTTTAGCTGCCAGAGTTGTACCATTCCTGTTGACTTGTTGTACATAACTTTTAAGTCGCTTTGGATAAAAGCGTGAGCAAACATTTTGACTAAATGTAAATGGAAGTGTCATAGGCATATATCCACATTTGCCCAATATGCCCAGTCGCGTATCCGCACAACATTCCTCGTTGACATATTTGCAAGCCAATTTGCCAGGATTTGTTTCTATATATATTAGGGATGTCCGATATTATCGGCCTACCGATATTATCGGCCGATATCGGCATTAAAATGTGATATTGGAAAATATCGGTTTAAATTTTTTTTTTTTTTTTTTTTTACATTTCTATAACCTTTATTTACCCAGGCAAGCAAGTAAGAACAAATTCTGATTGTATTTATTGTAAAAAGTATGCATAATGTTGTGTTAATTCCCTGAAATTATTCAATTTTTTGGGGGGGGAAACCCTGCATATATCGGTATCGGTTGATATCGGTTGATATCGGTATCGGAAATTAAGAGTTGGACAATATCGGTATAGGTAAAAAAGCCAATATCGAGCATCCCTAATATATATAACTTATCTGTCTTCCTGCCTTATTATCTCCACCAGGTAGATGCCTGGGGGAGATCATGTAATCTGTCCGGTGTGTTTTTGCGTGTGTGTCTCTGTCCGCAGCAAATCTTGCAAACTATAGAACTTTCTTTCAATATTTTCAACATCATTGGACCTCATTCTCAAACATGTTTGTAAGTATCTTCGTAACTTAGTCTTTGTAAAAAGTAGGGATGTCCGATATTATCGGCTTACCGATATTATTGGCCGATATTGGCATTCAAATTTGACTTTAAATTTTTTTTTTAGATTTATTTAACCTTTATTTACCCAGGCAAGCAAGTAAGAACAAATTCTTATTTTATTTATTGTCAAAAGTATGCATAATGTTGTGTTAATTCCACTCTGTAATAAAAGGAATTTTGCAATACAAATTAGATTAGATTAGATTAAAATATATTGTCATCATACTGTAATACAATCAGAGTGCAAATGTAACAGTATAGTGCATGTGATGAAACTGGTAAAAGGCTTCATTTGGGATAAATAATTGGTGATTGCGTTCACGTTGATACTACAGACATCCTCGGAATTAAATCATCACTAATAAATACGACAATATTTGTATCATTAACAATTACGTTTTACATTTATAGTCATGACTCAACGTACCATGTCCAAAAATAAACAATAACTAAACCCAATTGCACGGATGTAGCTATAGCGGAATAGACTGTATTAATATCCCATGCATATACTGTCTTGTTCTCTATGATATTATATATTGTTGGTTTTATTTCTAACATTGATTAGTGCACACATCTAAGAGCCAGTGGAGAAACGGCTTGGTGATGATGCATAAGGCAGAGTCACTGAGCGCGCACACACACACACACACACACACACACACACACACACACACACACACACACACACACACACACACACACACACACACACACACACACACACACACACACACACACACACACACACACACACACACACACACACACACACACACACACACACACACACACACACACACACACACTCACACACACACAAACACACACGCGTACTGTATACGTGCGTAATGAATCGTTCCAGCAACAGTACGCTTCTATTATTCTAATGACTTGTTGTATTAGGAAATTGCGGGCATACGTTGCCCTATAGTAGTAAATCATACTGTAGAACATGACATCTTAGCGTGACATCTTATTTAGTAGTGTCAATACGGAACGACTGCACGCTTGGCTCTCAAGGCCACTGTTACGGATAGTTAGATCGAGGCGATCGGCAATCGCTTGCTCCTGCTCCGTCTGCGGTCATGAACCAGGGGGGCAGCGCATATCTGCAATGAACATAATCCCCAAGGATTTCTCCCAAATGAAGCATTTAAGGGGAGACACTGCAGGTGAATAGGCAAATATACTTTTTTTGTTGATTTTGAGATTTTGTTATATTTTGCTTCCTAAACATGTCTTCTATGAAACTAGTGACAATAAAACGTCAATAACACACATTTAGTTGTTTATTTTACTTCATTTTGCCTTATTGCATCCATAAATGTGCACATATTTAATGGGGAAGTGCCTCATTTGCATATATAAACATACAATTCTGAAAACTTGCAATATATTTTTTCTTAGTTTATATGTACATAACAAACTGGGAAAGTTTCATAGTGATATCTATTCAAATATTTTTTGCCTATTAGGGGGTACTACACTGTACTACACTGTTTGTAGCCTGTGTGTAGTTCTGTTCAGTTCAATAACATCATTATTATTATTATTATTATTATTATTATTATTATTATTATTATTATTATTATTATTATTATTATTATTATTATTATTATTATTATTATTATTATTATTATTATTATTATTATTATTATTATTATTATTATTATTATTATTATTATTATTATTATTATTATTATTATTATTATTATTCAGTTATCAGGCATGTGTTTAGGTTGTCTATTACTAATGGTTTGATTAGGTATTGTGTTTGTAAATATCTGTTTAAAAAAAAAGTATGGCATTTTACAATACAGAACTTTGAAGGCATTTTCCCAAAAATGAGTTTTTAAGAGTTTTTCCTCATACTCTGAGCCAGAAATCTCCACTTCAGTAACACTCACTTACACCAAACCTTCCAGTTCTATTCATATCTATGTTCTGAAGGTATTTACAGAAGGGTTTGTTGATATCGCATTCATACCCTGATTTATATCACATTTTATTCCTAAAAACATGGCGAAATATGGAATTTTACCATAAAAATGGACTGAATGGAGTATTTTCTGATTTATGGAGTGATAAAAAAGAGATATCCAAAATCCCCTCTGTAATAACCTTTGGCTCTAATATGTCAACAAAATGAAACTATAATTTTGAAAATGGCTTTATCCAATGTTCAGATTTCTGTCCCGGAATTATATGCAAATTATTGCATATTTAAGTAGATCATGCCTCATTTGCATATTTAAACATACAATTTCAGAAAACTTGTAATACAAAAAAGTCTTGTCTTAATATAAGTAATCAACTGGGGAAGTTTCATTGTGATATCTATTAGTTAAATTTTGTACCCTATTCACCTGTAGTGTCTCGCCTTAAAAACTTGGGCACACACCAGTGGCGGCTGCTGACCACATTTTTTGGTGAAGCACAAATTATTATATTATATTTATAAAACATCCCCCAATGTGTGTGTCAGTAGTGGCTGGTGAGTTCAAAAATTGGGGAGGACGGGAGAGATAAAGTTTTTTTTATAAAGAAGTATAGACACAGTGTGGTTATGAAGACAGCAGACATACACTACAGTTAAAGACAACAGGCACTAGTAATAAATACCTTGTAATAACTTGACACACACCTCACTTACACACATCAGAACAATAGCTTAGTCAAGAAGGCAAATCAAAAACGATTTGTTTACAGCAAGATCAGACCATTTCTCATCCTCACATAGGCATATATCCACATCTACATGCAATTTTTTGTTTGCAATTTCATGCAAGAAGAGCTTATAAAAGGCATGGTAAATGTCCATCCTGGACTCACCACTGTACTGCACTCTCACACTTCCCTGCTACAACCTTTCAGAACTACACAAAAAGTCTAGCCACTAAGTTCTATTTTATGCTCAGAAATAACACTGACAGCTTTACTGCCAAGACACAATAGGCTACAAGTCAAGGAGTATCACCACATCAATCCCACATGCACTCATTCCAGTACCGGCTTACACAAATAATTATCGACTAAGATCATTCCACACAAACAGCAAAATCTGGAACGAGATCCCATTTCACATCAGAGCAATAACCTCCATCTCACACTTCAAACAGGCCTACAAACAACATCTGATCTGATGCTAGAAAACCTCTGCACTCACTGTGTCATTTAGCACAGACCCAATAGCATTGATTACTACAGCACACACACACACACACACACACACACACACACACACACACACACACACACACACACACACACACACACACACACACACACACACACACACACACACACACACACACACACACACACACACACACACACACACACACAATAAACACAACGGCCACAGCGGGCCAACAAATCGCAGCAGCTATTTACAATGCAATACACAAATATACAAAATAATGCTCAAAATATGCACACTTCCTACCTTATTTGTACATGAAGTCCATCCTCCGATCATTCTTTGTGAATTCTGCAATGAGTTTGTCATAAAAGCTGTCGGATGTCTTCATTCTAATCTGTGCAGCATCTGTGCAGTCAAGCGCCGCTGTCCGACAACAAGTTCGGGAGTTGGATAATCCTTTTCTCTTCAAAAGTCATAATTGCATGCTTGAGCAGCGCTGGTCTCCTCCGTCGTAAGTCTGGCCTCCTCCGTAAACTGGATGCTTGCAGACTGCAGAGGGGAATTCCTCGCGTCACGCACTCGCATAATGCCCAATATATGGACCAAGTTGCCAATTAAAATAGTCTTGAAATGTCAGCAGAAAGCAGTAGCACTCACTCACCAAAGCTGTGTGCTGCTCACATGAAGAGGAAGGCAGCACAGCAATTCTTCCTCTGGGCGAACGTTTCGATGACTTTGGGGGAAAAAATTGAGAAAGACAGGACAGGAGCTTACTAAACTACTAGCTTGCCCACAGTCAATAGGGTCCAGCCGCAGCGCAGTCTCAATAGCTGGCACCAATCTCTGATTGGATCTTAAGTTTGTCAACACAATGTGGCACGGCGTGAACGCCAATCAATCAAGTGCGCTAAACCTCACTACCCGCCTTTTTTAAACTCAAATACCCTATTTTGATTGGATAATTATATTCTTAAGCCAAGCCTGTGCACTCTTTTTGCAGTGAGTGATTGACAGCTGGCCATTATGTGTTATGGGATCAGGCCAGGTCAGAGAGCTCAGAGCTGTTACTTGGACATTTTTGAAGAAAAAAAAATTCACTGGCATTGTTTTTTTCACAGAGGAAAACATTGCTAATAAAAAAAAAATTAAACTTCTTCAGCTCAATGCTACCGTTACCCCCTTTAGAGGGTTACTGGAAAAGATTACACTCCTCCGCATACAAATTTATTTGGAATAACAAACCACCACGTATAAAAAGATCCACCGCACAGAGAAACAAAGCAGACGGTGGTATGGCATTTCCAGATTTTTTCCACTATTTTAAGGCGTACACTTTAAGACCACTGACAACATGGTTTGATCCCCAAGCATCAGTATCCTGGAGAAATTTAGAAGAAAATATAGTAGCTCCACATAGACTGAAGGACATAGTATACACCAAATTATCAATTAAGCAATGCGAACGGAAATTTGGCCCCATAATTACTCATGCGATCCGGATATGGCGTGAAACACAAAAAAAATATTCTAACCCACATAAATGGCATAATCATACTCCCTTATTCAATAACAATGCACTCCCGATTGGAAAACGACCTATAAGATTCCCTAGATGGGAAAAGCAAGGCATACACACATTAGGAGATGTTTTCAACAAACAGGGTTTTTGTAGTTATGATGAAATACACAAAAACAATTATCTCACCGATTCCACATATTATTTTTACGCACAGTTATTGTTATGTTTGAAGGCTCACGGTGTTCCATTAAGGATACCAATTGTACACCACAGATACCACAAATTCTTCTATGAAAGAGAGACATCGAGAGGTTTTGTATCAGATTTTTATCATCAATTACTAACGTCCTTGTATGAAACCCTCCACCTAGACTCAGTCTGGAGGAGGGATATACCAGACCTGGAAAAAGATTTTGATTGGCAAGAAGCCTGGGCAAATGTTCGACTTGCATCAAGGAACCCGGACCATCAACAAATCAATCTTAACTATATTCACAGGACATACTTGACTCCTATAAGACTGAACAGAATGGTTCTTAAACACATGTACAAATGGGGACGGGGGGACATTTATGCACATGTACTGGGACTGCCCACCAGTTAAGATATTCTGGAAATAAGTGACCCAGCAATTATCAAATCTCTTAACTCTGAATATACCTGTACAGCCCTCTGTATTACTGCTGAATGATGTTTTTGAGTGTGCAGTAACTATACAGCTAAAGAGATTGGTTTTATCTGGTATCACAGTGGCTAAAAAGCTGATCACGATGGTTTCAACCGGAAAAAAATTGCCGGAAGGTCTGGATTCTTACATATCTCGATGTGATTTATCTAGAAATATCTACAGCAAGAATTTTGGGTCTCAATGAATCCAAAATGACAATGTGGTTAGAAGTGGTGGAGAGAATAAAAGCTAGCATATAATGGTAGTGGCTGGTTAGGAGCGAGTGATAATGGATGGATTATCCAATGGGGGGTCCGGGGGGGGGGGGGGGGGGGGGGGGGGTACGAGCTAGAGCATATGTGTGTAGGGTATTAGATAGCAGGTATTAGGGGTATATCTTGTATAAGACATTTAACTAAATGGTGATTTCATTGGATGTGCACTGTTAATTCATGCTTGTATATCTAATCTTGTATTGTCATGTTTGTTTATGTGTTTGTTTAAAAAATTATAAAAAAATAAAATACAAATAATATATATATATGTATATTAATAATAATATTTATATTTTTTGTATTTTACTAGTGAAGCACTGCCTCACTAGTTGTCATGCAATAACCTCCACTGGCACACACCAATACATCCAGATATAGTCGTATTTATTATCATTATAATAATTTTATTCTGAGGATGTCTGTAGAATCGAAGTGAACACTCCTGAAATTCGCTGACGACACCACCCTGGTGGGTCTCATCTCCTGGGGGGACAAGTCGGCCTACAGAAGGGAGATCGAGAGGCTGCAGACCTGGTGCAGCTGCAACAACCTTGAGATCAATGCTCTAAAGACAGTGGAGATGGTAGTGGACTTCCGGAGGAAAGCAGCCCCGCCCCCTCCCCCCATCATACTGGGAGGCACCCAGGTGGCCTCCGTGGAGTCATGCCGCTTTCTAGGCATGACCATCTCCCAGGATTTGAAGTGGGAGCAAAACATCATGGGCCTGCTTAAAAAGGCCCAAAAGAGGATGTTCTTCCTCCGGCAGTTGAATAAATGTAAACTGCCGAGGACCATGATTGCCCAATTTTACACGGCCATCATCGAATCAATTCTCACCCCCTCCATCATCTCCTGGTTCCCCGCTGCAGCGGCAAAATATCTCGCCAAGCTGCAGCGGGTGATTTGCTCTGCTGAGAGGGTGATCGGCTGTCCCCTGCCCTCCATCAGGTCCCTGCACGACTCCAGGGCACTGAAGAGGGCAAGAAAGATCATAGCCGACCCCTCCCACCCCGGCCACAGCCTCTTCACCCTGCTCCCCTCCGGGAGAAGGCTGAGGATCCCAAAGGCTGTGAGTTTTTTCCCCTCAGCCGCCAATAACAATGGGTCTCATTCCCGAACGAAGTTACGACAAAATATTTCGTCTTAGCCAGATTTCGGCCCATTTAAGACATATTAGGGCTGGGAGTGGGAGTCCCCAAACTTTCCTGAGATCTTATTTGATCGTGGCTGAGAGCAGATTTAAGAGTGCTGAGGAGCACACTTAAATATGCTCTCAGCCCACGATCAAATCTCATGATTGATTGACTAATTTAAAATGTTATTATAACTTGACAGACTGTGTTCTCATAGTGATTCCTTCACGTCAACGCTACAGGCCTCCTTGGAATTAATTACTTAATCATAATTAAAATAAATATGACAATATTTGTACGTTAAGAAATTACGCATTTGATGTCGGAAAAATAAATAATATGGATTCATCTGATCACAGGGCAGCTGCTTAACCATATCTGAACCAGCTATTTTGGACAAATGTATAATTACTTTAATTACTCAGATATTCAAACACAATTATGCAATTATTGTGAAATGATTGAAAATAATAATAATTGAATGCCTTCTGTGGAATTTGTATTTCTTATTTGTTACACATCTGTTTTAATGATTAATTATATACATTTGAAAGAATGCAGGTCAACATGCAATGTATCCCATTGATTGGTATACAATGGGACAGACCTTTGTTTGATTGATTGATTGATTGATTGAAAACTTTATTAACAGATTGCACAATGGGTACAGTACAGTACAGCTCAATTACATACAATTGTTAAGGGGATGCAGACCAGAGAAAGACTTCCGTCTTGTTTACATTAGGGTCCCCCATTTTCAATTCATCATAACATATATGACACACACGACACAGATAGACAGTACTGCTACATCTATACATTTATGACATACCATATTTGCAAATACAGTACTGTTTGTGATACAAAAGGAGTCCAGAAAAGAGAGTACATTTGACGTAGAAACTGTTGGAGAAGGTTGGGTAGGAGGGGTGGGTGGAGGATAGACTTACACTGTACAAGCAAAACTGTACATTGGGATATTGACAAAACCATACTTGGTCATTTACTGTACATTGGAGGGGGTTGATATAGCTATAAACCTGCATTCCTTCGAATATATCATTAATCAATTAAACTTATATTGAAATACACTATATAGCCTATACACCAACACTGAAATGACAGTGGATAAATAAATAAGAACTAAAGCTAATCGGTGGAAATAGACTGCATTAATATTCCATAACAAGTCTTGTGTGCGCCTACGAATGAACAGTATAGGCTTAATTATGGAATAATAAGCCATACTGCGTTCATTCATTACGCCCGCCGTAGGCTATATATATTATATTTCATTCATTCATTCATATACAGTACTGTGCGTGTGTATGTGTGTGCGCGCGCGCTGCAGCAGGTGTACCACGAGCTGTATATGATGCCAATACATTATTCTAATCTAGTTTTGATGGCTCGCAAGACTCGCAAAGCACTTCCGCCATTCCATTTTCACACAGCTGCGTCACTAGTTGCCTTATAAGGAGCTCTGGAGGCGTTGTTTTGTATGCAAATGACCTGAACGGGAACGCGCGTTTCGAGTTTAAGACAGAATGCCATTCTCCAAGCAGATATCAGATCATATAATTTGTGCGACCGTTTCAGCCACTTAAGACATATTACCAGCACGTTCAGGACTCAGAGTGAACTTGTCATTGATTCTGTCTCAGTGGTTCCAAGATAAGTCTTCCAGAATGACTATTTGAAAAATTTTCGGGAATGAGACCCAATGTCCCCTTTTATATCTCATGAACCATTTGTCGTAGAAACATATGGGAGGTATCGATGCACTCTGTATACATACTACTACTTTCATTGGTCCAGGTTAACCATGCCCCCATGCTTAAAACTCTTTGAGGTCTGGGCTATTTTGTGATTGTGCCCCCCCCCCCCTGATTATGGGCCCTTTAGGGGGATTACATATTAAGGTTGTCAAAGTTAACGCGGTAGTAACGCGTTATCGCCCGATTCTATTAACGCCACTATTTTTTTTAACTCACGATTTACTTTTAAGAAAAAACTTCACTCAGGTGTATTATTGATACTCTCATTGATACTATGTTTGTTTCTGAAGTGTGTGTGTGTGTGCGAGATATAGAGAGAGAGAGAGAGAGAGAGAGGGGGGTGAGAGAGATGAGGAAGGGGCAAGAGAGCTGGGAGAGTGTGTGTGAGAGAGAGAGAGGGGGGGTGTGTGATTACTCAGCCCTTGTGTGGGTGAATGTACCAAGTTCCTAACGTTTTCGTTCCCCTATTATTTCATGCACACTTTATTCATTGTTTTAAATTATAATTTTCTTTTAAGTCATTTTGTGCATCACTCTGTTTTGAATTTGATGCAAATTTGCAATGCATGAGGGTCATCCTTTTGTGTTAAATGGCTGCATAAAGCAAGCATTTGTTGACTCTCATGTTGATAAGAGTATTAAAACTTGGAACTTGAAAAAGATCTGTTTAAGGTAGATACATATTTTTTTTTAATTAGATTGATTTGCGATTAATCGCGAGTTGACTATGGACAATCATGCATTTAATCAGGATTACATATTTATACCGATTGACAGCACTAATATATATATATATATGAAGGTACAGGTTCATACCTTCAAAATAAGCCATCACTTGTACAAATGAGGCAGATACTTTTCAATCTATGTCTTATGAATCATGCTGATAACACACAATTTATTCCTTAGATACAAGCCCACAAATAAACCGGAACAATTTCTCTTCGTATTAGGGGTGTAACGGTACGTGTATTCGTCCCGCAAATTTACGGTACGGCCATCACGGTGCGGTGCGCGCAGCCATACGAAGAATACGTCTCATAATACCACTAGGTGAAAGTAGGCTTGAACATTTTAAATATATGCTCAGTATCTTTACTTTACTTTACACGGGCTTACATTGATATTTAACGTTGAATATTAAGCTTGTATTGCCAAATGTAGATGATGAATAAAATGTTGGAGCTTGCTTAGGCACAGTGACAAGCGGACAGAATTAACAACGCACTGACACTCTGCACTCGGCTCTCTCCTCCTCCCTTCCCGTTTTCTACAGCCTATCATCCATAAAATATATTATTATAAATAGGGGCTTCCGGCTTATGCTCGGATCAGATGGCTGCGTGACTTTTCCGAGCTCTGTGACCACTTCACTTTAATATTGATTACGACGCAAATGTTACGACATACACTCACATTATACCTCGTAGATATGGCTAAACAAATACAGAACAAGATTGGAACATTAAATGAGGTTGACAGTGAATTTATCAGGACTTTGTTCCGTGCTGAGCTTGATGCTAGCATGCTGCAGCTAACCAACAGACTGGACTCGCTCCAGGAGGATGTAGCTAGTGTGACCACGCGGCTCTCTAGGGTGGAAGAAGAGATGGCAGAGGTGGCGGTCGTAGCTGAAACCAATTCCACCGAAATCTCGGCGATTGAAGACAAGTTCCTTTTTTACGAAAATAAGATGGCTGACCGGAATAGAAGGTGCAACATCAGAATATACGGCTTGCCCGAAAACATTGAAAATGATGCGCTGACTCAGTACCTTGAAAAGATGATTCCACAGTGGTTTCCGTCCGTCTCTATACCAGAGATTGAGCGGGTGCATAGAATATTCAGGAACGGTCCCCCGGAAAAGGGCGAATGTCCACAAGCCTTTATATTTTTCTGCCTGCGGTTCCCTACATGTCAGGCTTCTCCAAGAGGCCAGGAAACACCCTCTAAAAGTGGGTAATTATACCCTCAGATTCGCCACGGATTTCAGCGACTACACCGCCAGACGTCGCAGGGCCTTCTCTAAGGCCATGGGAGTTGCTTGTGAGAAGGGCATCGAGGTCTACCTATTATACCCTGCAACTCTGAAGATCAAGATGGGCCGCGGAGTTGTCTCCTGCAACCGCCTGTTCACGTCGCTGTCCGAGGCGGAGAGTTTTGCTTCGAAGCGGCACGGCGTCCCCCCCGGCCGAGGATGGAGAGCCGGCCCCGGCGGAGCAGGCAATGGGCATCGGGGAGTAACGGGCCTCGGAGCCTTGGTATGCTAAGCGTGCACTATGCTAACTTTCCGGTTCTCCAAGCTAACACTAGCATTACCACTCGCCTACCGCAGCTTTTCGGACCAACAGAACGGTAACACTCAAGGTTTATCTACGCTGTATTATTCCAGAAACGAGTATGCACACTGACTATTTTCAAGTATAATTCAGACAACCTGTGCTTTTTAAGGCATTTGCCTTTTTATTGTCTGAACATTGAACTTCGAACTGAACTTCACATAGACTGTTATGCATATTGTCTTTTTTCAAGTTGCACTTGGACGAACTGTGTTTCACAAGTTTCACTCAAACAAACTATGTCTTTTTTTTATTGATCTTTTTCCCCCTCCTTTTTCCTCCGATTTTTCTCCCATCCCAATGTTAGTCGTTATGCCAATTCCCAATCCCCTTCCTGGTCGCTGCGCACTTACCCCCCACAGTCGGTCTGGGAGAGTGGAGGCTATCACGTGCTTCCTCCGACACACGTCTAGCCAATCAACCGCTTCTTTTCACCTGGCAGCGCGGACTCTCACTGAGAGGGTGTAACGTGTGGAAGGATCACACTACCCCCCTTAGATCCTATCCTCGCTGAGCAGGCGCCCCGACCAAACTGTAGGAGTCGCTGTTTACAACGACCCGGACCCACCCCTCCAGCTTTCCCACACTCTAATACTGACACTTGTATTAGTGTGAACGGCCAGCCAAGCTGGTGACAACTCCAGGCGAATCCAGCGTCTCCGGCGTTGGTGACGAACGCAATCTCCGCTACGCCACCTGACCGCCTCAAACGAACTATGTTTTAACGTATCTGCCGGTCGAGGGGGATGGTCCTTTCTCGGTGGAGCTGCCTACGTGAATCAGGATATAACAGGCCTTGAGCCTGATTAAGCTAAGCTCGGGCGTGCTGGTTGTCCAGCTCTACTAGCTAGCATTGCAGTTGCCACATGCCTACTATGACTCTTTGCTCCAGCTGAATGATAACGCTCAAGGTTTGTCTCCACTGTATTATCTCAACGACGGGTACACATGTTGCCCTTTTCTCAAGTTTAACTCAGACGAGCTGACTTTTAATGCACCTGTTTTTATCGTCTGCAGTTTGAACTTCGCATAGATTTCTTCTCTCAGTTGAGTGAAGTGGGTTCCTTTTTTCTAAATTGTTACAATATAACTTACAAGTTATTGGTATGGTTAAGATACATAATGTTGTTGTGGTTGCTGTGCTCGGTCAAGGGTGACCAACTGATGTTTGATCGATACCGGACAAGTATTCTGATGGGGGGGAGGGAATGGGGGATTGTGTTGTTTTTTGTTTTTCCAGTCGACTCGCTCTGTTTTGTTTTTGTTTTCACGCTCACGCTCGGAACTCAATAGGACCTTAACAAGTGGATATGTATCTATTATGGTGTTCTACTCCAAACTAATTGCATTCAGTCATACTGCAGCCTTTTTAGACTATGGCTAATTTGAACATATTGATCTGGAATACAGGGGGTCTCAATATACCGCATAAATGTACAAGTGTACTAACGTGGCTAAAAAGGAAGGAAGTGGACCTTGCTTTACTGAGTGAAACGCACCTTTTATTGGCAGATAACGCAAGACTGGCAAATAGAATTGACCATAACATAAGTTCTTCTTCTTTTAGCACCAAGGCCCGTGGGGTAGCCATAATAGTGAAGCGAAATTTGAATATTAAACTGTTAGATGTGTGGTCTGATGCAGATGGTCGAATTACTATTGCTAAAATAGAATGTTCTAACCGGAAGATTGCGCTGATTTCTGCATCCCTAATTTGTATGACGCTTTTATGCTGTACTCACTGCAGCTATGTTGAAACTACCTGATTACTCATTAATAGTAGGAGCTGATTTTAATGCAGTTTGGGATCCATTGATTGATAGGTCCAATCACGCTGAAACCTCTGATCAGAAGCAAGCTACCATAGCCCTACAGGCCTGGTCTAAGGGTAATTGATATATGGCGATCACTCAACCCATCCGCAAGAGATTACTCCTTCTTCTCATCGAGACATAAGACCTTTTCCAGAATTGACTATGTTTTTTCTTCCCCACGTCTCTTTGATAGCTTTGATGTTGACATATTGCCCATAGCACTTTCAGACCACAAAGGTATCCTCCTCAAGGGTTCACTCAATAAAATAACATCCCGCGCCCCTAGATGGTGCTTTAACTCAACACTACTGAAAAACTGAGAGTTTAACTTTAAATTAATTTAAAGAGAAGCTCACTGAATTCCTGCAATTTAATGATCTCGGTACAGGACCCCAGAATTATATGGGATTCGGTTAAGGGTTTTATCAGAAGTAACACTACTCTCTTTGCATCTAATCTCCGCAAGGGACGTCTCTCTAAGATGGTGGAATTGGAAAAGCTTCATGCCACGTTGATTTCCTCATTGCAGCACAACTACTCTAGTCGACTGGAGCTTCAAATGAAGGTAGTGAAAAAAGAGATGAACTCCATTTTAAGACAACAATCTGAATTTCAGATGCACAGAACAAGACAGCACTACTACTTTCACGGCTCCATGCCTAGTCACCTACTAGCTATGAAGATACGTGCCAGTGAGCAATTTGCGGATATCCCTTCCATTAAGAACCAACAGGGGGAGGTAACCACCAACCCCAAAAAGATTAATGATACATTTCGCTCTTTTTATTCCAACCTGTACAAGTCGGAGGTGATCTTTGATCATACCAAGCTGGAGGATTTTCTTGATCAAATCAACCTACCACAGATCTCGGAAGATAGTGCTAGGCTGTTAGCTGCACCTATCACGCTGGTTGAACTTAGAGAGGCGATTGCGGATATGCAACGGGGCAAGGCTCCCGGATGGGACGGCATTCCACCGGAACTCTATCTTGCATTCTGGGATGTACTCTGTCCCTTATTACTCTCAATGATTTTACACTCAATCAAAGAGGGCAATTTTTCCAGAGATGTCAATATGGCGCTTATATCTGTTTTACTCAAGAAGGATAAGGACCCCACCGAATGTGGCAGCTACAGGCCCCTAAGTCTCCTCGGAGCCGATCTAAAGCTATATGCCAAGGTTCTAGCCACCCGACTTCAAAAGCATGTGACATCTCTAGTTCACCCTGATCAGACCGGTTTCATAAGAGGCCGCCTGGTTACTGATAACATCAGATGGTTACTGCACGTGATTGATGCCAGCAAGGATGTTGCAGTCCCTACAGCGGTCATGTCCTTGGACGCAATGAAGGCATTTGACAGATTGGAGTGGTCTTACTTGTGGGCAGTTCTTAGAAGGATGGGGTTGGGTGAGGGTTTCATTCATATGATCAAAGTTCTCTACACAGGTCCTTTGGTCATGATCTTAACGGGGAAGTTCTGCTCGCCACTCTTCTCTGTCTCGCGCTCTTCTAGACAGGGTTGCCCTCTTAGTCGCGGTATTTTCGCCTTATCCCTCGAACCTCTAGCTCAATACATAAGACAATCCCAAATTGTTTCAATTCAGGGCCCACATCACCATATCAGCTTATACGCAGATGATGTACTCCTGTTTATGCAGAATCCCTCCATCTCTCTACCTCATCTGCTCAGCGTGATAGATGAATTTGGCAGCCTGTCCGGCTTTAAGATCAACTGGCCAAAATCTTCCCCTTAATGAGCCTGCAAAGGCTACCATCCTACCTGCAAACATACTTATGGTGGAGCACTTTAAATGTCTCGGGATTGAAATATTCCCCACTATTAGCCAGACGGTAAGGTATAATTACTCCAGCTTGGGTGACAGGATTACGAATGACTTTAACAGATGGTCCAAATAAAAAAATGCATTACAGGCACGTGCGTCAATAATTAAAATTAATATTTTACCCATAATTTACTTTATCAGCTCCATGCTCCCGTTACCTCCTCCTGTTGGTTACTGGCAAAAATTGCACTCTGCCTCATATAAATTTGTTTGGAACAATAAACGCCCGCACTTGAAGAGATCAACTGCCCAAAGGAGTAAACTCGATGGGGGCTTAGCATTTCCAGACTTTAAATATTATTTTCAAGCTTTCTCTCTGAGACCTCTGATCACTTGGTTTGACGCTCAAGCAGACGTGTCTTGGCGACCATTGGAGGAGAAGATGGTGTCCCCATATAGACTTCAGGATATTGTGTATACCAACATATCAAAGCAATGCAAATTACGATTTGGCCCTCTTATCACACATGTGATCCAGACTTGGCGTGACACCCAGAAAGTGGGTACTAACCGCCATCAATGGCACACGCATTCCCCTCTATTCCAGTGGAGGTTTCTCTATGACAACACGTGAAATACAAATTCACTCATAATTCATAATTATTATTAATTTAGATATACCTATATATATATATTTTTTTTTAATTATTATTATTATTATTATTTTTGTATTATAAATGTTTTCCTCTGTAAAAAAAATGCCAGTGCATTTTTTTCTTCTTCAAAAATGGCCAAAATTTACAGCTCTGAGCAGGCCTGCACTGCAGTATTGCATGCAGTAATTATTTGTGCAGAATACTTCACAGGTTGACCCATTGTTAAATAAATAATAAATAACAGCCAATCAAAATAGGCTATTAACTTCATCTAAGCACGGACTGTGCAGTTAAACTCTTGCCATTGAATGGAGGATTTAATGATTGACAGCCCTTGACATCCAATACACAGAGGTTGAATGATTGGCAGCCTTGCAAATCCAATCAGAGTCTGCCTGGTAAAATACATGCAGAACTGCAGCTGGGCTGGCGTCAGTCTTCTAGTCAAAGTTGTGTTCCATCATCTCATGTGTGCATTTTGCCTGAAGAAGAACATTAATTTGCCTAATATAATAATTCATATTTTAAGATCTTTATTCACTTGTTCACTTATTGTTGTGCACTGGATGATATATATTTTTTTTTTATCTCAGTTGAAGACTAGTGTAGTTGTAGTTGACGTGAACGTGCCATCTTGGACAGTGAAGGCAAGCTAACTTGTAGCTAGTAGTTTACAGTACAGCTGTAACAACACACAGTAGGCTAAATTAAACTTTGCGCCAACATTAGGACCAAAGTATAAACCAGCAACTGAGCAATATGAAGAAGTGGACTTATGCACCAGGATCAGAAAAAAGTAAGTTGTAGTGTTTGTAAAACGAAAGCCTGATTAGCCTGGATGCTAACGTTAGCTAACTGTTTAGAGAACAATACATACTTGTAGTAGACTTGATTAAGGGGTTGCAACGTTGTTAACTTGGCTATGTCACATTATAAACACAATGTAATGTATCACGTTGGCTGCTGGCTGCTAATGCAGCCAGCAGATAATATTTATGTGCATTGTGTTAGTGTAAATGAATTAATGTTGCCGCTAGCTTGTGGCTATGCTAGCGTTCTTTGCTAATGGCTAACGTTAGCTAGCCGAATTGTTTAGAGACTTAATTAAGGGATTGCAACGTTGTTAACTTGGCTATGTCTAGGTTTAGGTTTAGGTTTAGGTTTACTTTATTTGTTCAAGGGGGACAGTGTACATTAATAAAACATTTTACAAATGTAAATGCACCCAATTTTTGCCAAAAGGCTAATTTCCATTGGTAGTCCCCCTGCCAGAAGGTACAGGCTAAAATCCTGTGTAAAAAAAGGGTTAGCAATAAAAACAGAATAAAATCAAGATAAATACATTAGAATAAAAACACAACAAAAGCACATAGACATAGTAGGGATACAGGTCACAATACAGTCATGGACACAAGGACAGAGCACATCATGACATATTAAGAGACCCAGACATAGACAGACGCACCATATCCATATCCACACACACAGACACCTCAGTGTTGACAGTTCTGGTTATCAATGAGCCATTCCCTAACCCTGCACTTGAATGAATGGTATGATGTGGACACTCTAATTGTTTGAGGAATTGAGTTCCATTGGTGGGATGCTCTGTATGAAAAGACAGCCTGGCCAAATACACTTTTTTTGAAAGGGATTGTACAGTCCCCCCTGTCACATTATAAACACAATGTAATGTATCACGTTGGCTGCTGGCTGCTAATGCAGCCTGCAGATAATATTTATGTGCATTGTGTTAGTGTAAATGAATGAATGTTGCCGCTAGCTTGTGGCTATGCTAGCGTTCTTTGCTAATGGCTAACGTTAGCTAGTCGAATTGTTTAGAGACTTAATTAAGGGATTGCAACGTTGTTAACTTGGCTATGTCACATTATAAACACAATGTAATGTATCACGTTGGCTGCTGGCTGCTAATGCAGCCTGCAGATAATATTTATGTGCATTGTGTTAGTGGTGCTGCCTAAATGAATGAATGTTTGCCGCTAGCTTGTGGCTAGGCTAGTGTACGTTGCACTGATCAGATCTAGTGACTAGTGCCTCTGTGGAGGAGGAAGTAAACATTGCCAGGTAATTCTGGTCATTGTAGTGCTCCCTCTTTTCACCGACAGTTAAGGGAGACATGACATGCTGGTTTGATGAAATGTATAGTGTAAATGAAATGAATAGTGTATGTATATTCAATAGTAGTATTGATAGTATATTAGCCACTGTATACTGTACATGGTCTGCTTGGTTTGATCGGGCCGCCGAGCCATGGTCTGCTTGGTTTGATCGGGCCGCCGAGCCATTGTCTGCTTGGTTTGATCGGGCCGCCGAGCCATGGTCTGCTTGGTTTGATTTAGGGGAGTGGTCTGCCCTGCGGGGGGGCCCCCGACATATTGCGCAACACCACTGCATACCATTGACTCAGAAAGGTCTGTTTTATTGAAATCGTCACAGCAGTATAGTTTGTTTATACTTCAGAAGGATGATATTTAAACATGGTCCCCAAAATGAATGGAAGCGAATGAGGAGCCTGACACCTGGGAGAAATGGGGGTGTTGCAGCGTTGGGGATGTTTAAAAAATATAATTTAATATATAATATAATAATTTGTGCTTCACCTAAAAATTTGGTCAGCAGCCTCCACTGCTCTATTCAATAACAATATTCTCCTTATTGGACAACAACCTATTAGGTACCCTAGATGGGAAAAGAAAGGCATCCACACGTTGGGGGATATCTTCGATAACTCTGGTCTCCACTCTCTCCAGGATCTATCCAACGGATATGATCTCCCCGGTACCTCCTTTTTCTTTTATTTACAAATAAGAGCAGCTTTGAAGGCTCATGGCATTCCATGGGACATTCCACTAGTGCATCACTGCTTTCACAAATAATTTTATGACAAAGAGACATCGAGAGGCTTCGTTTCTGACTTTTATCGCCATTTACTTATGGCCTCGTATAAAGCCTCCCCCTGGATACGATTTGGAGAAAGGATGTCCCGGAGTTGGATGTAGATTTTGATTGGGATGCAGTCTGGGAAAATGTTCGGTTATCGTGGCTTCTGTGTACCGTTACACCCCTACTTCGTATGCATAATGACTACTTTACCCAGAAAGCAAGTCTACCTCCATCTCGAATGTCATGGAGAAAATAGTCTACGAACAGGTCGAAAAGTACCTGGCGGAAAAAAATCGAATCTACGAATTCCAATCTGGCTTCAGAACATCCCACTCCACTGACACATGCCTTCTCTATTTGAACGACCACATCAAACAAGAGGTGGACGCGGGCAAATACTGCGGCATGGTCATGCTGGACATAAAAAAGGCCTTCGACACTCCATGGTGTCAATCACTCCATTCTGATTGACAAGCTAAAAGCAATTGGTTTTGATAGTTTATCAGTGAGCTGGATGCAATCCTACCTGGAGGGGAGAGAACAGATGGTGGAGGTAAACGGTACTCTATCCTCCCCCCCCTCACAGTGAGCTGTGGTGTTCCACAAGGAAGCATACTAGGACCGCTACTGTTCCTAATTTATGCAAATGACATGTCGTCAGCTTGTGACTGCAACTTGTTCCTATTTGCGGACGACTCAGCCCTGCTGGTCTCTGACAAGAACAAGTTGCAGGTTGAAAAAACCCTCAGCTCAGAACTAGGCAAAATCTGCATATGGCTCGCTGATAACAAACTATCATTACACATGGGCAAAACAGAGTCCATTCTCTTCGGTTAAAATAACAAACTCAGCAAGACCGACGGCTTCTCAGTTACAGACAGTGGGTGACAATATTGTCACAAGGAAAGATGAAATTACCTACCTGGGTTCCATCCTAGAGGCAAATCTTTCCTGTGACAAAATGGCATCCAAAAAAAAAGTCAACCAACGAACTAGATTCTTGTACCGGATCTCCTCTCTGGTAAACAAGAATACCCTGAAGACGCAGGAGCACTCATTCAAGGGTACTACGAATATGCTTGCACCTCATGGTACCAAAGCACCTCAAAGGCGCTAAAAACAAGATTACAAACATCACAAAACAAACTGGTCAGACTACTACTTGACCTTACCCCTAGAACCCACCTCACCCTGCCCACTTTGACAACCTAGGATGGCTTCGAGTAGACGACAGAGTACAGCAACTTGCAATGGGCCTAGTCTACAAGATACACTATACGACTAAGGTACCCATGTACATGTCAAAATACTTCCCAAAGGTCAGTGAATACCACGACCACAACACCAGAGGAAGCTCAACAAATCATGTTAAACCCAGATTCGGCTCAAACAAGGGACTAAACACGTTTCGCAATTATGCCACATCAATGTGGAACGCCCTACCTAACGCGGACCGCACGGCAGCCTCCGGTAAGAGCGTCGGCGGTGGGG
The DNA here is from genome assembly GCF_963971535.1 of Notolepis coatsorum. Classification (NCBI taxonomy): domain Eukaryota; kingdom Metazoa; phylum Chordata; class Actinopteri; order Aulopiformes; family Paralepididae; genus Notolepis; species Notolepis coatsorum. The sequence continues at coordinate 126,594,563 of NC_140170.1, read as the reverse complement.
TCTGCCTCCTCACGAACAATGTCTGGGTTAATCCCAAAGAAGTGCATGTTCTCTCAAGCTCATGCTCCCCAGACATGGAACATCTTTCAATTCTGTGCCGCCCGTTCCACCTCCCCCGTGAGTTCACCGCGGTCATCATGACCGCCGTATATATCCCTTCACAGGCGAATACTCACAAAGCGCTGGTGGAACTACACAACCATCTCAATAAACACCAGATCAAACACCCAGACGCGGCGACGATCGTGGCTGGTGATTTCAACCAGGCGAATCTGAAGAAAGTGATGCCGTCCTTTTTTCAGCACATCGCCTGCTCCACAAGAGGGAGGAACACACTCGACCACTGTTACACCCCGTTCAGAGCCGGCTACAAGGCGGTAGCGGCTCCGCCATTGACGGGGTCTACAAGTTTGAGCGATCACAACTCCATCTGGTTGTTCCCTGCCTACAAACAAAGATAACGTGACGCCGTCGTGTCACGTGAGACAAAAAAATGGACTGACGAATCAGATGCCACGCTCCAGGACGCGCTCGCAGACACGGTTTGGAATATGTTTCGGGGAAGCGCCAGTGACGTCAGCGAGTACGTGGACACCGTTGTGAGCTTCATAACAACACTCGCTGATAGTATTGTACCCATGAAAACGGTGCAGGTTTTCCCAAACCAGAAACCGTGGGTGGACAGTACTATCAGAGCAGCTCTGAACTCTCGCACCACTGCTTACAACCTGGGCAGAGAGTCAGGAAACATGGAGGAGTATAAGGCTTCAGTCTATACTCTGCGCAAGGCTGTAAAACTTGCAAAACGGACAAATGCTGATAAACTGGAGACACAAATGGCACAAAACGACACAAGAGGCTTATGGCGGGGACTGAAGACAATAACTGACTACAAAGTCAGCGCCCCCTCAATGGGGAGCGACGACGCCTCTCTCGCGGACAAACTCAACTCTTTCTACGCCCGGTTTGGTGTAGACGGTGGCGCCGCTGGCTCTACGGCTAGTGACGTCACTGGCGCGCCGGCTGTTGTGGAGGGGGGGGGGGGCAACCGCGGGGGGGGCGGGGATGCTCTCTCGTTGCCGGAACACAGTGTGAGAAGAGCATTTATGCTGGTGAACACCAGGAAAGCGGCTGGCCCAGATGGTATAACAGGACGCATACTTAAGTCCTGTGCCAACCAGCTAGCCTCGGTGTTCACCGCAATATTTAATCAATCCCTGGCGGAGTCAGTGGTCCCTGCCTGCTTCAAGATGTCTACCATCATCCCTGTACCGAAGAAACCCTCCCCAACATGTCTCAATGACTACAGACCGGTGGCACTCACCTCTGTGGTCATGAAATGTTTCGAGAGGCTGGTCAAGGACCACATTTGTGCCTCCCTCCCCAGTGATATGGACCCTATGCAATTTGCATACAGGACAAACAGGTCCACTGACGACACGGTCTCCCAGGTACTGCACAGCACCCTCTCTCACCTTGACCGTCAGAAGGGGGGCTATGTGAGACTGTTGTTCATTGACTACAGCTCAGCGTTCAACACCATAGTCCCCACCAGACTGGTGGACAAGCTGATCGAGCTGGGTCTGAGCTCCGCCCTGAGCGCCTGGGTACTGGACTTTCTGAGTGAAAGACCCCAGGCGGTCAGGGTGGGGGGTCAGACCTCCAACACCATCACCCTGAGCATCGGGTCCCCCCAGGGCTGTGTTCTGAGCCCCCTGCTGTACTCACTATACACACATGACTGTGTGGCCAAGTTCAGCTCCAACTCCATAGTGAAGTTTGCAGACTACACAGTGGTGGTGGGGCTGATCTCGGACAACGACGAGAAGGCCTAGCGGGAGGAGGTTGAGGTACTGGAACGCTGGTGCCAGGACAACAGCCTGCTCCTGAACATTGGTAAAACCAAGGAGCTGATCGTGGATTTTAGGAGGAGACAGCAGTGAACACACACACACCACTGAGGATAAACAGGGCTACCATGGACAGGGTGAGCAGCTTCAAGTACCTGGGGGTCCACATCTCAGAGGATCTGACATGGGCAACACACATAGACTCAGTCGTAAAAAAGGCGAAGCAGCGCCTCTACCACCTGAGACAGTTAAGGAAGTTCAGAGTATCTGGAAAGATACTCCAGTCCTTCTACTCCGGAGCTGTAGAGAGCATCTTGACTGGAAACATCACTGCCTGGTATGGAAACTTGTCTAGCAGTCTCTGGAGCGTAACAGTAAGAAGCATTTTGTATGAAAGTATTCTGTACTTCTGTATGACAACTATTAAAGAAACTTGAAACTTGAACTTGAAAACAGCACGGCACAGGACAAGAAGGCCCTACAGAGAGTGGTGCGCTCAGCTGAGCGTACCACGGGTATTGCACTACCACCCCTGCAGGTCCTATACAACAAGAGGTGCAAATCCAGAGCCTGCAGAATAATGAAAGACCCTCACCACCCCAACTACAGCCTGTTCAAGCTGCTGCAGTCAGGCAAACGCCTGCGAACACCAGCAACTAGGACAGAGAGACTTCGGCTCAGCTTCTTCCCCCAGGCCATCAGAGCCTTGAACACTGAACTCTCCACACACAAGCACACATGAACACACACACAACACACGCTCACACACTAGCAGCCACTTTAACATGAGCACACACACACTCATGCTGCACACGCTCACACTTATGGTCACTTTACAAAAGGAAAGGTCACTTTAAAAATAGTATAACTTGAGATTGTATAATATAGCATTTTATACAACGGCATGCAAATTTATCGATTCTGATTGGCCATTAACACGTCTTTATTGGCAACAATCCACGCTGCTGGCCCAGGACCCGCCCACAACCGACCCACATCACATCACTCCGCCGGATCACAAGAAGGTGGCCAATAATCTTTACAAATGGATATGTTAATGGCGACTAAACGACTAAATATCAAGCGATTCTGTCACAGCGAATGTCTTAGTCGTTTAAACAATGTTGGATGATGTAATTGATGGGTCTTGAATCATTCTGTAACAAAAGAAAAATCGCGGATTGATTGATGGATTAATTTGCGATTTTTTTTTCAATTTCTTTTTCCTTTCGACTGTCAGCGCTCGCTCTAGTCTCCACCCACCACCACACACCCCCCCCCCCCACACACATACACACACACACACACACACACACACACACACACACACACACACGCACGCACACGCACGCACACACACACACACACACTCTGCCTGCAACGCGGGGGATAGTCAGAGAGCTGGGTGCTGCGCTAAGTGAGCATGGCCTATTGAGTTGATTGATTGATTGATTGCTAATTTTATTACTGTACGCTTGGTTTCCAACTGGTTAAGTTTAGGCCCTCTACAGTAGGTTTAAAAAAATAAATAAAAGAATAGGGCGAAGAAAAAGTGTTTTTCCTATAGGGCAAAGAAGACTTTTTAATTTGTTTTACCTACTTTATATAGAAGCATCTAAGAATGAAGTTCTATGGAAAGTAGGTCTGCATTCCCTTAACAATTGTGTGTATTGAGCCGTACTGTATTGTACCCATTCTGCATCTGGTAATACAATTTTCAATCAATCATTCCAATAATACACAGTTGGATGTGTTAGTTGGTTGGATGCACTTCAAGCTGCTTCCACATGAGGCAACTTCTCTCAATCATTCCAATAATACACAGTTGGATGTGTTAGTTTGGTTGGATGCACTTCAAGCTGCTTCCACATGGAGGCAACTTGTCTTTTTTGTAGTTGTGGGAACTACTTTTTCTGGCGGATGGTTTTTTCAATAAATCTTCGATTAATGTGTGTTTATTGTATAGAAATAAGGTTGGATGAATCTGGCAGTTGTATAAAAGCTTTACATCACTTGCAGTCGTGATTTGTGACCAATAAACCATGCCTAGGGGGGTCTAACGACCCTCGGCTGCGCCTCGGGCCTAACGACCACCCCTAGGCATGGTTTATTGGTCACAAACCACTCCTGCGCGTGATGTAATGCTTAAGTATAGCAGTGTACATAAAGACCCAGTGCCTCATCCGTAGCTAACAGTGTATTGCACTACCACAGGACCTAGCATGTCCTACCATGCTCTGTAAATAACTTATACCAATATGCCCTACTTTGTTTACTTGTTTTATTGCACAATGTCGTTCTATTGGATTCTTATTATATATTACTATTGTATTATGCACAATCGTTGCGGGCAAGACCCCCCGCATTTCATTGTATACTTGTATGCCGTGACAAATAAAACTCTTGACTTGACTTGACTTGACAAGCTAAATACTTTTCCATCATAATGGACTGTACTCTTGAAAGTTGCACAGTTGTAATAAAAAAAGTGTATTAGTATATTTTTTGTTCGCGTCAGATTATTTGTATACATAATGGAGATGAACACTGGTTGGGGGCCCCTCTTAAGAATTACTGCCTAGGACACCAATGAGCCTAGCAGTGCCACTGCACACAAGTTTCAAGTTTCAAGTTTCTTTAATAGTTGTCATACAGAAGTACAGAATACTTTCATACAAAATGCTTCTTACTGTTACGCTCCAGAGACTGTGCTAGACAAGATAGTATCAAATAACATAGTATAGCATGTAATTTAGAAGTAGAAAATGAGGTCACAGTGTTCAGTATAGACATATGTACAATGTTCGATGCAGAATAGACGTAACTGAGTTACCATATAATATACAATACTATGCAGTGTACTAATGTACAGTACTATATAGTGCAAAGCAGAAATGGGATGAGGTACAATTTAGGTACAATTTACAGTAAGGTGTACGAGTTGTAGTGCAATCCTTCATCAATAAATATAAAGTGTGGGGAGTGGGTGCTACAGTGTGTTTGTTTAAAGTGGGTGTGTGCTATAAAGTGTGTGGAGTGGGTGCTACAGTGTGTTTGTTTAAAGTGAGTGTGTGCGTGTGGATGTGTGTGCTATGTGCGTTTGATGGTTGTTGTTGTGTAGTGTTCATTGTTCGTTTAGCAGCCTGATGGCCTGGGGATAGAAGCTTCTTCTGAGTCTTTCTGTGCTCGCCTTGAGACTCCGGTATCGCTTGCCTGACCGCAGCAGTTCAAAGAGGCAGTTGTTCGGGTGACTGGAGTCTTTAATGATTCTCTTAGCCTTGCCCCTGCAACGCTTGTTGTAGATGTTCTGGAGGGTGGGGAGCCCCCCTCCAATTGTGCGTTCGGCTGAACGTGTCACTCTTTGTAGTCTGCTTCGGTCTTGTGCAGTGCTATTCCCAAACCAGGAGGTGATGTTGCCAGTCAAGATGCTCTCTATTGTACATGAGTAGAAGTTCTTAAGGATCTTCTGACTGACTTGGAACTTCCTTAGTCGCCTGAGGAAGTAGAGGCGTTGTCGTGCCTTCTTCACAACACTGTCAATGTGTGTGGTCCATGTCAAGTCCTCGGATATGTAGGCTCCGAGGTACTTAAAGCTGTTGACTCTCTCAACCGGTGCCCCGTCGATGCTGAGGGGGCTGTAGTCCTTGACCCCCGACCTCCTGAAGTCCACAATCATCTCCTTTGTTTTGCTGACGTTCAGGGAGAGGCTGTTTTCCTGGCACCATCCCGCCAGGACCTTGACCTCTTCCAGGTAGGCCCTCTCGTCGTTGGCAGAGATCAGGCCCACCACCACTGTGTCGTCAGCAAATTTGATGATTGTATTGCTACTCCGCTGAGCCACACAGTCGTGTGTGTACAGGGAGTAGAGGAGGGGACTCAGAACACAGCCCTGGGGGGCCCCTATGTTGAGGGTGATGGATGAGGAGGTGCAGTTGCCTGCTCTCACCACCTGGGGTCTGCCCGTCAGGAAGTCCAAGACCCACTGGCAGAGGTCATAGTTCAAGCCCAGGTCCCTGAGCTTGGCTATGAGTATGGAGGGGACTATGGTATTGAATGCCGAGCTGTAGTCGATGAATAGCATTCTCACATAGTTCCCCTGCCTCTTGTCCAGGTGTGATGCTGCTGTGTGCAGCACATGGGCTATGGCGTCCTCCGTGGACCTGTTGGGGCGGTATGCAAATTGCAGGGGGTCCATGTTGATGGGAGGGAGGAGCAGATGTAGCCCTTTACTAGCTTCTCAAAGCACTACATGGCTATGGAGGTGAGAGCTACAGGGCGGTAGTCGTTGAGGCAAGCAGGCTTGTATTTTTTGGGTACAGGGATAATAGTGGACTTCTTCAGGCAGGTGGGGATGACAGGCTGTTCTAAGGACAGGTTAAATATGTCAGTGAATACCGGGGCCAGTTGGTCAGCACAGACTTTTAGGACGCGGCCGGGGATGCCGTCCGGACCTGCTGCCTTCCTGATATTCACTTTTTTAAAGGTCCGCCTCACCTCATGCTCTGTTACCCTGAACACTGAGTCTCCATCAGCAGCAGACCCCCCCCCCCATTGCCGTGGCTTGTGGGCTGGTGTTGTTATTACCAGCATCAAACCTTGCATAGAAGGTATTGAGGTCATTTGCTAAGGAGATGTCACTGTTCAGTTTGAGGGAGGCGCCTTTGTAGTCTGTCATCGTTTTGAGCCCCTGCCACATAGCTCTAGAGTCAGCCTGTTCAAACTGGAGTTCAATTTTATCCTTGTAGCGCCGTTTGGCCTCTGTCACTGTCCACGTTACGTTGTATCGCGCCACCTTGTGGTCATTCATGTTGCCTGCCACTAGGCCGTCGTTGTATGCTTTGGTGCGCGCTCTCAGAGCTTCACGGACGGATTTGTCTACCCAGGGTTTTTGATTTGGGTAAACTCTCATTGTGGTAGTGGGGATTGTTTCTTCCACCAAAGTACGAACATAGTCCAGCACTGTCTCCGTGTAGACATGAATGTTATCTGTGTCGCGGAACACGCTCCAGTCTGTGCAGTCAAACGCAGCCTGGAGCGTCTCCTCTGACGTCAAATCCCATTTCTGCACCTCTCGCGAGACTACGGGAGTGCTTTTGATTCTCTGTTTGTACTTTGGTGAAAGGAAAATGGACGCGTGATCTGACTTACCAAAGCCACTAGCAGAATGAGCCTTGTATCCACCCTTGTAACAGTGATCTAGGATGTTACCGCCTCTGGTGTTACAAGTCACATGCTGATAGAAGTCAGGTA